>NW_026708456.1:0-54638 GCF_902713425.1 Acipenser ruthenus | reverse complement strand
ACAAAAACTACATCATGAAGATGAAGGAACATTCAAAGCAAATCCGGAATAAGGTTCTTCAAAAGCACCAATCAGGGGTAGGATATAAGAACATTTCCAAGGCATTGAATATCCTCTCAGAGCACAGTAAAGTCCATTATTAAGAAATGGAGAGAATATGGCACAACTGTGAATCTGTCTAGAACAGGCCGACCTCAAAAACTGAGTATCCGGGCGTATAGGGCACTAGTCAGGGAGGCCACCAAGAGGCCTATGGCAACTCTAAAGGAGTTACAGTGTTCCACGGCTGAGCTGGGAGACACTGTGCATATGGCAACAATAGCCCGGGAGCTTCACAAAACTGGCCTTTATGGGAGAGTGGCAAAAAGAAAGCCATTGTTGAAAAAAACTTGCATCAAATCTCGGCTAGAGTTTCCCAGAAGGCATGTGGGAGACTCTGAGACCAAGTGGAAGAAGATTCTATGGTCTGATGAGACCAAAATAGAGCTTTTTGGCCTCAACACTAAGCGCTATGTTTGCCACTGATCAACACAAGAAAAGTCCATAATGTCAAAGTGAAAAATAAAATCTACAAATTGTTCTAAATTAATTACAAATATAAAACAGAAAATAATTGATTGCATAAGTATTCACCCCCTTTGCTATGACACACCTAAATAAGCTCTGGTGCAACCAGTTGTCTTTAGAAGTCACATAATTAGTTGAATGGAGTCCACCTGTGTGCAATTAAGGTGTTTCACATGATTTCAGGTTAAATACACCTGTCTCTGGGAGGTCCCACAGTTGGTTAGTACATTTCCTACAAAAACTACATGATGAAGATGAAGGAACATTCAAAGCAAATCCGGAATAAGGTTCTTCAAAAGCACCAATCAGGGGTAGGATATAAGAACATTTCCAAGGCATTGAATATCATCTCAGAGCACAGTAAAGTCCATTATTAAGAAATGGAGAGAATATGGCACAACTGTGAATCTGTCTAGAACAGGCCGTCCTCAAAAACGGAGTATCCGGGCGTATAGGGCAATAGTCAGGGAGGCCACCAAGAGGCCTATGGCAACTCTAAAGGAGTTACAGTGTTCCACGGCTGAGCTGGGAGACACTGTGCATATGGCAACAATAGCCCGGGTGCTTCACAAAACTGGCCTTTATGGGAGAGTGGCAAAAAGAAAGCCATTGTTGAAAAAAACTCGCATCAAATCTCGCCTAGAGTTTCCCAGAAGGCATGTGGGAGACTCTGAGACCAAGTGGAAGAAGATTCTATGGTCTGATGAGACCAAAATAGAGCTTTTTGGCCTCAACGCTAAGCGCTATGTTTGCCACTGATCAACACAAGAAAAGTCCATAATGTCAAAGTGAAAAATAAAATCTACAAATTGTTCTAAATTAATTACAAATATAAAACAGAAAATAATTGATTGCATAAGTATTCACCCCCTTTGCTATGACACACCTAAATAAGCTCTGGTGCAACCAGTTGTCTTTAGAAGTCACATAATTAGTTGAATGGAGTCCACCTATGTGCAATTAAGGTGTTTCACATGATTTCAGGTTAAATACACCTGTCTCTGGGAGGTCCCACAGTTGGTTAGTACATTTCCTAACAAAAACTACATGATGAAGATGAAGGAACATTCAAAGCAAATCCGGAATAAGGTTCTTCAAAAGCACCAATCAGGGGTAGGATATAAGAACATTTCCAAGGCATTGAATATCCTCTCAGACCACAGTAAAGTCCATTATTAAGAAATGGAGAGAAAATGGCACAACTGTGAATCTGTCTAGAACAGGCCGTCCTCAAAAACGGAGTATCCGGGCGAGAAGTGCACTAGTCAGGGAGGCCACCAAGAGGCCTATGGCAACTCTAAAGGAGTTACAGTGTTCCACGTCTGAGCTGGGAGACACTGTGCATATGGCAACAATAGCCCGGGTGCTTCACAAAACTGGCCTTTCTGGGAAAGTGGCAAAAAGAAAGCCATTGTTGAAAAAAACTCGCATCAAATCTCGGCTAGAGTTTCCCAGAAGGCATGTGGGAGACACTGAGACCAAGTGGAAGAAGATTCTATGGTCTGATGAGACCAAAATAGAGCTTTTTGCCCTCAACGCTAAGCGCTATGTTTCCCACTGATCAACACAAGAAAAGTCCATAATGTCAAAGTGAAAAATAAAATCTACAAATTGTTCTAAATTAATTACAAATATAAAACAGAAAATAATTGATTGCATAAGTATTCACCCCCTTTGCTATGACACACCTAAATAAGCTCTGGTGCAACCAGTTGTCTTTAGAAGTCACATAATTAGTTGAATGGAGTCCACCTGTGTGCAATTAAGGTGTTTCACATGATTTCAGGTTAAATAGACCTGTCTCTGGGAGGTCCCACAGTTGGTTAGTACATTTCCTAACAAAAACTACATCATGAAGATGAAGGAACATTCAAAGCAAATCCGGAATAAGGTTCTTCAAAAGCACCAATCAGGGGTAGGATATAAGAACATTTCCAAGGCATTGAATATCATCTCAGAGCACAGTAAAGTCCATTATTAAGAAATGGAGAGAATATGGCACAACTGTGAATCTGTCTAGAACAGGCCGACCTCAAAAACTGAGTATCCGGGCGTATAGGGCACTAGTCAGGGAGGCCACCAAGAGGCCTATGGCAACTCTAAAGGAGTTACAGTGTTCCACGGCTGAGCTGGGAGACACTGTGCATATGGCAACAATAGCCCGGGAGCTTCACAAAACTGGCCTTTATGGGAGAGTGGCAAAAAGAAAGCCATTGTTGAAAAAAACTTGCATCAAATCTCGGCTAGAGTTTCCCAGAAGGCATGTGGGAGACTCTGAGACCAAGTGGAAGAAGATTCTATGGTCTGATGAGACCAAAATAGAGCTTTTTCGCCTCAACACTAAGCGCTATGTTTGCCACTGATCAACACAAGAAAAGTCCATAATGTCAAAGTGAAAAATAAAATCTACAAATTGTTCTAAATTAATTACAAATATAAAACAGAAAATAATTGATTGCATAAGTATTCACCCCCTTTGCTATGACACACCTAAATAAGCTCTGGTGCAACCAGTTGTCTTTAGAAGTCACATAATTAGTTGAATGGAGTCCACCTGTGTGCAATTAAGGTGTTTCACATGATTTCAGGTTAAATACACCTGTCTCTGGGAGGTCCCACAGTTGGTTAGTACATTTCCTAACAAAAACTACATCATGAAGATGAAGGAACATTCAAAGCAAATCCGGAATAAGGTTCTTCAAAAGCACCAATCAGGGGTAGGATATAAGAACATTTCCAAGGCATTGAATATCATCTCAGAGCACAGTAAAGTCCATTATTAAGAAATGGAGAGAATATGGCACAACTGTGAATCTGTCTAGAACAGGCCGTCCTCAAAAACGGAGTATCCGGGCGTATAGGGCACTAGTCAGGGAGGCCACCAAGAGGCCTATGGCAACTCTAAAGGAGTTACAGTGTTCCACGGCTGAGCTGGGAGACACTGTGCATATGGCAACAATAGCCCGGGTGCTTCACAAAACTGGCCTTTATGGGAGAGTGGCAAAAAGAAAGCCATTGTTGAAAAAAACTCGCATCAAATCTCGGCTAGAGTTTCCCAGAAGGCATGTGGGAGACTCTGAGACCAAGTGGAAGAAGATTCTATGGTCTGATGAGACCAAAATAGAGCTTTTTGGCCTCAACGCTAAGCGCTATGTTTGCCACTGATCAACACAAGAAAAGTCCATAATGTCAAAGTGAAAAATAAAATCTACAAATTGTTCTAAATTAATTACAAATATAAAACAGAAAATAATTGATTGCATAAGTATTCACCCCCTTTGCTATGACACACCTAAATAAGCTCTGGTGCAACCAATTGTCTTTAGAAGTCACATAATTAGTTGAGTGGAGTCCACCTGTGTGCAATTAAGGTGTTTCACATGATTTCAGGTTAAATACACCTGTCTCTGGGAGGTCCCACAGTTGGTTAGTACATTTCCTAACAAAAACTACATCATGAAGATGAAGGAACATTCAAAGGAAATCCGGAATAAGGTTCTTCAAAAGCACCAATCAGGGGTAGGATATAAGAACATTTCCAAGGCATTGAATATCATCTCAGAGCACAGTAAAGTCCATTATTAAGAAATGGAGAGAATATGGCACAACTGTGAATCTGTCTAGAACAGGCCGTCCTCAAAAACGGAGTATCTGGGCGTATAGGGCACTAGTCAGGGAGGCCACCAAGAGGCCTATGGCAACTCTAAAGGAGTTACAGTGTTCCACGGCTGAGCTGGGAGACACTGTGCATATGGCAACAATAGCCCGGGTGCTTCACAAAACTGGTCTTTATGGGAGAGTGGCAAAAAGAAAGCCATTGTTGAAAAAAACTCGCATCAAATCTCGGCTAGAGTTTCCCAGAAGGCATGTGGGAGACTCTGAGACCAAGTGGAAGAAGATTCTATGGTCTGATGAGACCAAAATAGAGCTTTTTGGCCTCAACGCTAAGCGCTATGTTTGCCACTGATCAACACAAGAAAAGTCCATAATGTCAAAGTGAAAAATAAAATCTACAAATTGTTCTAAATTAATTACAAATATAAAACAGAAAATAATTGATTGCATAAGTATTCACCCCCTTTGCTATGACACACCTAAATAAGCTCTGGTGCAACCAATTGTCTTTAGAATTCACATAATTAGTTGAGTGGAGTCCACCTGTGTGCAATTAAGGTGTTTCACATGATTTCAGGTTAAATACACCTGTCTCTGGGAGGTCCCACAGTTGGTTAGTACATTTCCTAACAAAAACTACATCATGAAGATGAAGGAACATTCAAAGCAAATCCGGAATAAGGTTCTTCAAAAGCACCAATCAGGGGTAGGATATAAGAACATTTCCAAGGCATTGAATATCATCTCAGAGCACAGTAAAGTCCATTATTAAGAAATGGAGAGAATATGGCACAACTGTGAATCTGTCTAGAACAGGCCGTCCTCAAAAACGGAGTATCCGGGCGTATAGGGCACTAGTCAGGGAGGCCACCAAGAGGCCTATGGCAACTCTAAAGGAGTTACAGTGTTCCACGGCTGAGCTGGGAGACACTGTGCATATGGCAACAATAGCCCGGGTGCTTCACAAAACTGGCCTTTATGGGAGAGTGGCAAAAAGAAAGCCATTGTTGAAAAAAACTCGCATCAAATCTCGGCTAGAGTTTCCCAGAAGGCATGTGGGAGACTCTGAGACCAAGTGGAAGAAGATTCTATGGTCTGATGAGACCAAAATAGAGCTTTTTGGCCTCAACGCTAAGCGCTATGTTTGCCACTGATCAACACAAGAAAAGTCCATAATGTCAAAGTGAAAAATAAAATCTACAAATTGTTCTAAATTAATTACAAATATAAAACAGAAAATAATTGATTGCATAAGTATTCACCCCCTTTGCTATGACACACCTAAATAAGCTCTGGTGCAACCAATTGTCTTTAGAATTCACATAATTAGTTGAGTGGAGTCCACCTGTGTGCAATTAAGGTGTTTCACATGATTTCAGGTTAAATACACCTGTCTCTGGGAGGTCCCACAGTTGGTTAGTACATTTCCTAACAAAAACTACATCATGAAGATGAAGGAACATTCAAAGCAAATCCGGAATAAGGTTCTTCAAAAGCACCAATCAGGGGTAGGATATAAGAACATTTCCAAGGCATTGAATATCCTCTCAGAGCACAGTAAAGTCCATTATTAAGAAATGGAGAGAATATGGCACAACTGTGAATCTGTCTAGAACAGGCCGTCCTCAAAAACGGAGTATCTGGGCGTATAGGGCACTAGTCAGGGAGGCCACCAAGAGGCCTATGGCAACTCTAAAGGAGTTACAGTGTTCCACGGCTGAGCTGGGAGACACTGTGCATATGGCAACAATAGCCCGGGTGCTTCACAAAACTGGCCTTTATGGGAGAGTGGCAAAAAGAAAGCCAATGTTGAAAAAAACTCGCATCAAATCTCGGCTAGAGTTTCCCAGAAGGCATGTGGGAGACTCTGAGACCAAGTGGAAGAAGATTCTATGGTCTGATGAGACCAAAATAGAGCTTTTTGGCCTCAAAGCTAAGCGCTATGTTTGCCACTGATCAACACAAGAAAAGTCCATAATGTCAAAGTGAAAAATAAAATCTACAAATTGTTCTAAATTAATTACAAATATAAAACAGAAAATAATTGATTGCATAAGTATTCACCCCCTTTGCTATGACACACCTAAATAAGCTCTGGTGCAACCAATTGTCTTTAGAAGTCACATAATTAGTTGAGTGGAGTCCACCTGTGTGCAATTAAGGTGTTTCACATGATTTCAGGTTAAATACACCTGTCTCTGGGAGGTCCCACAGTTGGTTAGTACATTTCCTAACAAAAACTACACGATGAAGATGAAGGAACATTCAAAGCAAATCCGGAATAAGGTTCTTCAAAAGCACCAATCAGGGGTAGGATATAAGAACATTTCCAAGGCATTGAATATCATCTCAGAGCACAGTAAAGTCCATTATTAAGAAATGGAGAGAATATGGCACAACTGTGAATCTGTCTAGAACAGGCCGTCCTCAAAAACGGAGTATCCGGGCGTATAGGGCAATAGTCAGGGAGGCCACCAAGAGGCCTATGGCAACTCTAAAGGAGTTACAGTGTTCCACGGCTGAGCTGGGAGACACTGTGCATATGGCAACAATAGCCCGGGTGCTTCACAAAACTGGCCTTTATGGGAGAGTGGCAAAAAGAAAGCCATTGTTGAAAAAAACTCGCATCAAATCTCGGCTAGAGTTTCCCAGAAGGCATGTGGGAGACTCTGAGACCAAGTGGAAGAAGATTCTATGGTCTGATGAGACCAAAATAGAGCTTTTTGGCCTCAACGCTAAGCGCTATGTTTGCCACTGATCAACACAAGAAAAGTCCATAATGTCAAAGTGAAAAATAAAATCTACAAATTGTTCTAAATTAATTACAAATATAAAACAGAAAATAATTGATTGCATAAGTATTCACCCCCTTTGCTATGACACACCTAAATAAGCTCTGGTGCAACCAATTGTCTTTAGAATTCACATAATTAGTTGAGTGGAGTCCACCTGTGTGCAATTAAGGTGTTTCACATGATTTCAGGTTAAATACACCTGTCTCTGGGAGGTCCCACAGTTGGTTAGTACATTTCCTAACAAAAACTACATCATGAAGATGAAGGAACATTCAAAGCAAATCCGGAATAAGGTTCTTCAAAAGCACCAATCAGGGGTAGGATATAAGAACATTTCCAAGGCATTGAATATCATCTCAGAGCACAGTAAAGTCCATTATTAAGAAATGGAGAGACTATGGCACAACTGTGAATCTGTCTAGAACAGGCCGTCCTCAAAAACGGAGTATCCGGGCGTATAGGGCACTAGTCAGGGAGGCCACCAAGAGGCCTATGGCAACTCTAAAGGAGTTACAGTGTTCCACGGCTGAGCTGGGAGACACTGTGCATATGGCAACAATAGCCCGGGTGCTTCACAAAACTGGCCTTTATGGGAGAGTGGCAAAAAGAAAGCCATTGTTGAAAAAAACTCGCATCAAATCTCGGCTAGAGTTTCCCAGAAGGCATGTGGGAGACTCTGAGACCAAGTGGAAGAAGATTCTATGGTCTGATGAGACCAAAATAGAGCTTTTTGGCCTCAACGCTAAGCGCTATGTTTGCCACTGATCAACACAAGAAAAGTCCATAATGTCAAAGTGAAAAATAAAATCTACAAATTGTTCTAAATTAATTACAAATATAAAACAGAAAATAATTGATTGCATAAGTATTCACCCCCTTTGCTATGACACACCTAAATAAGCTCTGGTGCAACCAATTGTCTTTAGAATTCACATAATTAGTTGAGTGGAGTCCACCTGTGTGCAATTAAGGTGTTTCACATGATTTCAGGTTAAATACACCTGTCTCTGGGAGGTCCCACAGTTGGTTAGTACATTTCCTAACAAAAACTACATCATGAAGATGAAGGAACATTCAAAGCAAATCCGGAATAAGGTTCTTCAAAAGCACCAATCAGGGGTAGGATATAAGAACATTTCCAAGGCATTGAATATCCTCTCAGAGCACAGTAAAGTCCATTATTAAGAAATGGAGAGAATATGGCACAACTGTGAATCTGTCTAGAACAGGCCGTCCTCAAAAACGGAGTATCTGGGCGTATAGGGCACTAGTCAGGGAGGCCACCAAGAGGCCTATGGCAACTCTAAAGGAGTTACAGTGTTCCACGGCTGAGCTGGGAGACACTGTGCATATGGCAACAATAGCCCGGGTGCTTCACAAAACTGGCCTTTATGGGAGAGTGGCAAAAAGAAAGCCATTGTTGAAAAAAACTCGCATCAAATCTCGGCTAGAGTTTCCCAGAAGGCATGTGGGAGACTCTGAGACCAAGTGGAAGAAGATTCTATGGTCTGATGAGACCAAAATAGAGCTTTTTGGCCTCAAAGCTAAGCGCTATGCTTGCCACTGATCAACACAAGAAAAGTCCATAATGTCAAAGTGAAAAATAAAATCTACAAATTGTTCTAAATTAATTACAAATATAAAACAGAAAATAATTGATTGCATAAGTATTCACCCCCTTTGCTATGACACACCTAAATAAGCTCTGGTGCAACCAATTGTCTTTAGAAGTCACATAATTAGTTGAGTGGAGTCCACCTGTGTGCAATTAAGGTGTTTCACATGATTTCAGGTTAAATACACCTGTCTCTGGGAGGTCCCACAGTTGGTTAGTACATTTCCTAACAAAAACTACATGATGAAGATGAAGGAACATTCAAAGCAAATCCGGAATAAGGTTCTTCAAAAGCACCAATCAGGGGTAGGATATAAGAACATTTCCAAGGCATTGAATATCATCTCAGAGCACAGTAAAGTCCATTATTAAGAAATGGAGAGAATATGGCACAACTGTGAATCTGTCTAGAACAGGCCGTCCTCAAAAACGGAGTATCTGGGCGTATAGGGCACTAGTCAGGGAGGCCACCAAGAGGCCTATGGCAACTCTAAAGGAGTTACAGTGTTCCACGGCTGAGCTGGGAGACACTGTGCATATGGCAACAATAGCCCGGGTGCTTCACAAAACTGGTCTTTATGGGAGAGTGGCAAAAAGAAAGCCATTGTTGAAAAAAACTCGCATCAAATCTCGGCTAGAGTTTCCCAGAAGGCATGTGGGAGACTCTGAGACCAAGTGGAAGAAGATTCTATGGTCTGATGAGACCAAAATAGAGCTTTTTGGCCTCAAAGCTAAGCGCTATGTTTGCCACTGATCAACACAAGAAAAGTCCATAATGTCAAAGTGAAAAATAAAATCTACAAATTGTTCTAAATTAATTACAAATATAAAACAGAAAATAATTGATTGCATAAGTATTCACCCCCTTTGCTATGACACACCTAAATAAGCTCTGGTGCAACCAATTGTCTTTAGAAGTCACATAATTAGTTGAGTGGAGTCCACCTGTGTGCAATTAAGGTGTTTCACATGATTTCAGGTTAAATACACCTGTCTCTGGGAGGTCCCACAGTTGGTTAGTACATTTCCTAACAAAAACTACACGATGAAGATGAAGGAACATTCAAAGCAAATCCGGAATAAGGTTCTTCAAAAGCACCAATCAGGGGTAGGATATAAGAACATTTCCAAGGCATTGAATATCATCTCAGAGCACAGTAAAGTCCATTATTAAGAAATGGAGAGAATATGGCACAACTGTGAATCTGTCTAGAACAGGCCGTCCTCAAAAACGGAGTATCCGGGCGTATAGGGCAATAGTCAGGGAGGCCACCAAGAGGCCTATGGCAACTCTAAAGGAGTTACAGTGTTCCACGGCTGAGCTGGGAGACACTGTGCATATGGCAACAATAGCCCGGGTGCTTCACAAAACTGGCCTTTATGGGAGAGTGGCAAAAAGAAAGCCATTGTTGAAAAAAACTCGCATCAAATCTCGCCTAGAGTTTCCCAGAAGGCATGTGGGAGACTCTGAGACCAAGTGGAAGAAGATTCTATGGTCTGATGAGACCAAAATAGAGCTTTTTGGCCTCAACGCTAAGCGCTATGTTTGCCACTGATCAACACAAGAAAAGTCCATAATGTCAAAGTGAAAAATAAAATCTACAAATTGTTCTAAATTAATTACAAATATAAAACAGAAAATAATTGATTGCATAAGTATTCACCCCCTTTGCTATGACTCACCTAAATAAGCTCTGGTGCAACCAGTTGTCTTTAGAAGTCACATAATTAGTTGAATGGAGTCCACCTGTGTGCAATTAAGGTGTTTAACATGATTTCAGGTTAAATACACCTGTCTCTGGGAGGTCCCACAGTTGGTTAGTACATTTCCTAACAAAAACTACATGATGAAGATGAAGGAACATTCAAAGCAAATCCGGAATAAGGTTCTTCAAAAGCACCAATCAGGGGTAGGATATAAGAACATTTCCAAGGCATTGAATATCCTCTCAGACCACAGTAAAGTCCATTATTAAGAAATGGAGAGAAAATGGCACAACTGTGAATCTGTCTAGAACAGGCCGTCCTCAAAAACGGAGTATCCGGGCGAGAAGTGCACTAGTCAGGGAGGCCACCAAGAGGCCTATGGCAACTCTAAAGGAGTTACAGTGTTCCACGGCTGAGCTGGGAGACACTGTGCATATGGCAACAATAGCCCGGGTGCTTCACAAAACTGGCCTTTCTGGGAAAGTGGCAAAAAGAAAGCCATTGTTGAAAAAAACTCGCATCAAATCTCGGCTAGAGTTTCCCAGAAGGCATGTGGGAGACTCTGAGACCAAGTGGAAGAAGATTCTATGGTCTGATGAGACCAAAATAGAGCTTTTTGCCCTCAACGCTAAGCGCTATGTTTCCCACTGATCAACACAAGAAAAGTCCATAATGTCAAAGTGAAAAATAAAATCTACAAATTGTTCTAAATTAATTACAAATATAAAACAGAAAATAATTGATTGCATAAGTATTCACCCCCTTTGCTATGACACACCTAAATAAGCTCTGGTGCAACCAGTTGTCTTTAGAAGTCACATAATTAGTTGAATGGAGTCCACCTGTGTGCAATTAAGGTGTTTCACATGATTTCAGGTTAAATACACCTGTCTCTGGGAGGTCCCACAGTTGGTTAGTACATTTCCTAACAAAAACTACATCATGAAGATGAAGGAACATTCAAAGCAAATCCGGAATAAGGTTCTTCAAAAGCACCAATCAGGGGTAGGATATAAGAACATTTCCAAGGCATTGAATATCATCTCAGAGCACAGTAAAGTCCATTATTAAGAAATGGAGAGAATATGGCACAACTGTGAATCTGTCTAGAACAGGCCGACCTCAAAAACTGAGTATCCGGGCGTATAGGGCACTAGTCAGGGAGGCCACCAAGAGGCCTATGGCAACTCTAAAGGAGTTACAGTGTTCCACGGCTGAGCTGGGAGACACTGTGCATATGGCAACAATAGCCCGGGAGCTTCACAAAACTGGCCTTTATGGGAGAGTGGCAAAAAGAAAGCCATTGTTGAAAAAAACTTGCATCAAATCTCGGCTAGAGTTTCCCAGAAGGCATGTGGGAGACTCTGAGACCAAGTGGAAGAAGATTCTATGGTCTGATGAGACCAAAATAGAGCTTTTTGGCCTCAACACTAAGCGCTATGTTTGCCACTGATCAACACAAGAAAAGTCCATAATGTCAAAGTGAAAAATAAAATCTACAAATTGTTCTAAATTAATTACAAATATAAAACAGAAAATAATTGATTGCATAAGTATTCACCCCCTTTGCTATGACACACCTAAATAAGCTCTGGTGCAACCAGTTGTCTTTAGAAGTCACATAATTAGTTGAATGGAGTCCACCTGTGTGCAATTAAGGTGTTTCACATGATTTCAGGTTAAATACACCTGTCTCTGGGAGGTCCCACAGTTGGTTAGTACATTTCCTAACAAAAACTACATCATGAAGATGAAGGAACATTCAAAGCAAATCCGGAATAAGGTTCTTCAAAAGCACCAATCAGGGGTAGGATATAAGAACATTTCCAAGGAATTGAATATCATCTCAGAGCACAGTAAAGTCCATTATTAAGAAATGGAGAGAATATGGCACAACTGTGAATCTGTCTAGAACAGGCCGTCCTCAAAAACGGAGTATCCGGGCGTATAGGGCAATAGTCAGGGAGGCCACCAAGAGGCCTATGGCAACTCTAAAGGAGTTACAGTGTTCCACGGCTGAGCTGGGAGACACTGTGCATATGGCAACAATAGCCCGGGTGCTTCACAAAACTGGCCTTTATGGGAGAGTGGCAAAAAGAAAGCCATTGTTGAAAAAAACTCGCATCAAATCTCGCCTAGAGTTTCCCAGAAGGCATGTGGGAGACTCTGAGACCAAGTGGAAGAAGATTCTATGGTCTGATGAGACCAAAATAGAGCTTTTTGGCCTCAACGCTAAGCGCTATGTTTGCCACTGATCAACACAAGAAAAGTCCATAATGTCAAAGTGAAAAATAAAATCTACAAATTGTTCTAAATTAATTACAAATATAAAACAGAAAATAATTGATTGCATAAGTATTCACCCCCTTTGCTATGACACACCTAAATAAGCTCTGGTGCAACCAGTTGTCTTTAGAAGTCACATAATTAGTTGAATGGAGTCCACCTGTGTGCAATTAAGGTGTTTCACATGATTTCAGGTTAAATACACCTGTCTCTAGGAGGTCCCACAGTTGGTTAGTACATTTCCTAACAAAAACTACATGATGAAGATGAAGGAACATTCAAAGCAAATCCGGAATAAGGTTCTTCAAAAGCACCAATCAGGGGTAGGATATAAGAACATTTCCAAGGCATTGAATATCCTCTCAGAGCACAGTAAAGTCCATTATTAAGAAATGGAGAGAATATGGCACAACTGTGAATCTGTCTAGAACAGGCCGTCCTCAAAAACGGAGTATCCGGGCGTATAGGGCACTAGTCAGGGAGGCCACCAAGAGGCCTATGGCAACTCTAAAGGAGTTACAGTGTTCCACGGCTGAGCTGGGAGACACTGTGCATATGGCAACAATAGCCCGGGTGCTTCACAAAACTGGTCTTTATGGGAGAGTGGCAAAAAGAAAGCCATTGTTGAAAAAAACTCGCATCAAATCACGGCTAGAGTTTCCCAGAAGGCATGTGGGAGACTCTGAGACCAAGTGGAAGAAGATTCTATGGTCTGATGAGACCAAAATAGAGCTTTTTGGCCTCAACGCTAAGCGCTATGTTTGCCACTGATCAACACAAGAAAAGTCCATAATGTCAAAGTGAAAAATAAAATCTACAAATTGTTCTAAATTAATTACAAATATAAAACAGAAAATAATTGATTGCATAAGTATTCACCCCCTTTGCTATGACACACCTAAATAAGCTCTGGTGCAACCAGTTGTCTTTAGAAGTCACATAATTAGTTGAATGGAGTCCACCTGTGTGCAATTAAGGTGTTTCACATGATTTCAGGTTAAATACACCTGTCTCTGGGAGGTCCCACAGTTGGTTAGTACATTTCCTAACAAAAACTACATCATGAAGATGAAGGAACATTCAAAGCAAATCCGGAATAAGGTTCTTCAAAAGCACCAATCAGGGGTAGGATATAAGAACATTTCCAAGGCATTGAATATCATCTCAGAGCACAGTAAAGTCCATTATTAAGAAATGGAGAGAATATGGCACAACTGTGAATCTGTCTAGAACAGGCCGTCCTCAAAAACGGAGTATCCGGGCGTATAGGGCAATAGTCAGGGAGGCCACCAAGAGGCCTATGGCAACTCTAAAGGAGTTACAGTGTTCCACGGCTGAGCTGGGAGACACTGTGCATATGGCAACAATAGCCCGGGTGCTTCACAAAACTGGCCTTTATGGGAGAGTGGCAAAAAGAAAGCCATTGTTGAAAAAAACTCGCATCAAATCTCGGCTAGAGTTTCCCAGAAGGCATGTGGGAGACTCTGAGACCAAGTGGAAGAAGATTCTATGGTCTGATGAGACCAAAATAGAGCTTTTTGGCCTCAACGCTAAGCGCTATGTTTGCCACTGATCAACACAAGAAAAGTCCATAATGTCAAAGTGAAAAATAAAATCTACAAATTGTTCTAAATTAATTACAAATATAAAACAGAAAATAATTGATTGCATAAGTATTCACCCCCTTTTCTATGACACACCTAAATAAGCTCTGGTGCAACCAATTGTCTTTAGAAGTCACATAATTAGTTGAGTGGAGTCCACCTGTGTGCAATTAAGGTGTTTCACATGATTTCAGGTTAAATACACCTGTCTCTGGGAGGTCCCACAGTTGGTTAGTACATTTCCTAACAAAAACTACATCATGAAGATGAAGGAACATTCAAAGCAAATCCGGAATAAGGTTCTTCAAAAGCACCAATCAGGGGTAGGATATAAGAACATTTCCAAGGCATTGAATATCATCTCAGAGCACAGTAAAGTCCATTATTAAGAAATGGAGAGAATATGGCACAACTGTGAATCTGTCTAGAACAGGCCGTCCTCAAAAACGGAGTATCTGGGCGTATAGGGCACTAGTCAGGGAGGCCACCAAGAGGCCTATGGCAACTCTAAAGGAGTTACAGTGTTCCACGGCTGAGCTGGGAGACACTGTGCATATGGCAACAATAGCCCGGGTGCTTCACAAAACTGGCCTTTATGGGAGAGTGGCAAAAAGAAAGCCATTGTTGAAAAAAACTCGCATCAAATCTCGGCTAGAGTTTCCCAGAAGGCATGTGGGAGACTCTGAGACCAAGTGGAAGAAGATTCTATGGTCTGATGAGACCAAAATAGAGCTTTTTGGCCTCAAAGCTAAGCGCTATGTTTGCCACTGATCAACACAAGAAAAGTCCATAATGTCAAAGTGAAAAATAAAATCTACAAATTGTTCTAAATTAATTACAAATATAAAACAGAAAATAATTGATTGCATAAGTATTCACCCCCTTTGCTATGACACACCTAAATAAGCTCTGGTGCAACCAATTGTCTTTAGAAGTCACATAATTAGTTGAGTGGAGTCCACCTGTGTGCAATTAAGGTGTTTCACATGATTTCAGGTTAAATACACCTGTCTCTGGGAGGTCCCACAGTTGGTTAGTACATTTCCTAACAAAAACTACATCATGAAGATGAAGGAACATTCAAAGCAAATCCGGAATAAGGTTCTTCAAAAGCACCAATCAGGGGTAGGATATAAGAACTTTTCCAAGGCATTGAATATCCTCTCAGAGCACAGTAAAGTCCATTATTAAAAATTGGAGAGAATATGGCACAACTGTGAATCTGTCTAGAACAGGCCGTCCTCAAAAACGGAGTATCCGGGCGTATAGGGCACTAGTCAGGGAGGCCACCAAGAGGCCTATGGCAACTCTAAAGGAGTTACAGTGTTCCACGGCTGAGCTGGGAGACACTGTGCATATGGCAACAATAGCCCGGGTGCTTCACAAAACTGGCCTTTATGGGAGAGTGGCAAAAAGAAAGCCATTGTTGAAAAAAACTCGCATCAAATCTCGGCTAGAGTTTCCCAGAAGGCATGTGGGAGACTCTGAGACCAAGTGGAAGAAGATTCTATGGTCTGATGAGACCAAAATAGAGCTTTTTGGCCTCAACGCTAAGCGCTATGTTTGCCACTGATCAACACAAGAAAAGTCCATAATGTCAAAGTGAAAAATAAAATCTACAAATTGTTCTAAATTAATTACAAATATAAAACAGAAAATAATTGATTGCATAAGTATTCACCCCCTTTGCTATGACACACCTAAATAAGCTCTGGTGCAACCAGTTGTCTTTAGAAGTCACATAATTAGTTGAATGGAGTCCACCTGTGTGCAATTAAGGTGTTTCACATGATTTCAGGTTAAATACACCTGTCTCTAGGAGGTCCCACAGTTGGTTAGTACATTTCCTAACAAAAACTACATGATGAAGATGAAGGAACATTCAAAGCAAATCCGGAATAAGGTTCTTCAAAAGCACCAATCAGGGGTAGGATATAAGAACATTTCCAAGGCATTGAATATCCTCTCAGAGCACAGTAAAGTCCATTATTAAGAAATGGAGAGAATATGGCACAACTGTGAATCTGTCTAGAACAGGCCGTCCTCAAAAACGGAGTATCCGGGCGTATAGGGCACTAGTCAGGGAGGCCACCAAGAGGCCTATGGCAACTCTAAAGGAGTTACAGTGTTCCACGGCTGAGCTGGGAGACACTGTGCATATGGCAACAATAGCCCGGGTGCTTCACAAAACTGGTCTTTATGGGAGAGTGGCAAAAAGAAAGCCATTGTTGAAAAAACTCGCATCAAATCACGGCTAGAGTTTCCCAGAAGGCATGTGGGAGACTCTGAGACCAAGTGGAAGAAGATTCTATGGTCTGATGAGACCAAAATAGAGCTTTTTGGCCTCAACGCTATGCGCTATGTTTGCCACTGATCAACACAAGAAAAGTCCATAATGTCAAAGTGAAAAATAAAATCTACAAATTGTTCTAAATTAATTACAAATATAAAACAGAAAATAATTGATTGCATAAGTATTCACCCCCTTTGCTATGACACACCTAAATAAGCTCTGGTGCAACCAGTTGTCTTTAGAAGTCACATAATTAGTTGAATGGAGTCCACCTGTGTGCAATTAAGGTGTTTCACATGATTTCAGGTTAAATACACCTGTCTCTGGGAGGTCCCACAGTTGGTTAGTACATTTCCTAACAAAAACTACATCATGAAGATGAAGGAACATTCAAAGCAAATCCGGAATAAGGTTCTTCAAAAGCACCAATCAGGGGTAGGATATAAGAACATTTCCAAGGCATTGAATATCATCTCAGAGCACAGTAAAGTCCATTATTAAGAAATGGAGAGAATATGGCACAACTGTGAATCTGTCTAGAACAGGCCGTCCTCAAAAACGGAGTATCCGGGCGTATAGGGCAATAGTCAGGGAGGCCACCAAGAGGCCTATGGCAACTCTAAAGGAGTTACAGTGTTCCACGGCTGAGCTGGGAGACACTGTGCATATGGCAACAATAGCCCGGGTGCTTCACAAAACTGGCCTTTATGGTAGAGTGGCAAAAAGAAAGCCATTGTTGAAAAAAACTCGCATCAAATCTCGGCTAGAGTTTCCCAGAAGGCATGTGGGAGACTCTGAGACCAAGTGGAAGAAGATTCTATGGTCTGATGAGACCAAAATAGAGCTTTTTGGCCTCAACGCTAAGCGCTATGTTTGCCACTGATCAACACAAGAAAAGTCCATAATGTCAAAGTGAAAAATAAAATCTACAAATTGTTCTAAATTAATTACAAATATAAAACAGAAAATAATTGATTGCATAAGTATTCACCCCCTTTGCTATGACACACCTAAATAAGCTCTGGTGCAACCAATTGTCTTTAGAAGTCACATAATTAGTTGAGTGGAGTCCACCTGTGTGCAATTAAGGTGTTTCACATGATTTCAGGTTAAATACACCTGTCTCTGGGAGGTCCCACAGTTGGTTAGTACATTTCCTAACAAAAACTACATCATGAAGATGAAGGAACATTCAAAGCAAATCCGGAATAAGGTTCTTCAAAAGCACCAATCAGGGGTAGGATATAAGAACATTTCCAAGGCATTGAATATCATCTCAGAGCACAGTAAAGTCCATTATTAAGAAATGGAGAGAATATGGCACAACTGTGAATCTGTCTAGAACAGGCCGTCCTCAAAAACGGAGTATCTGGGCGTATAGGGCACTAGTCAGGGAGGCCACCAAGAGGCCTATGGCAACTCTAAAGGAGTTACAGTGTTCCACGGCTGAGCTGGGAGACACTGTGCATATGGCAACAATAGCCCGGGTGCTTCACAAAACTGGCCTTTATGGGAGAGTGGCAAAAAGAAAGCCATTGTTGAAAAAAACTCGCATCAAATCTCGGCTAGAGTTTCCCAGAAGGCATGTGGGAGACTCTGAGACCAAGTGGAAGAAGATTCTATGGTCTGATGAGACCAAAATAGAGCTTTTTGGCCTCAAAGCTAAGCGCTATGTTTGCCACTGATCAACACAAGAAAAGTCCATAATGTCAAAGTGAAAAATAAAATCTACAAATTGTTCTAAATTAATTACAAATATAAAACAGAAAATAATTGATTGCATAAGTATTCACCCCCTTTGCTATGACACACCTAAATAAGCTCTGGTGCAACCAATTGTCTTTAGAAGTCACATAATTAGTTGAGTGGAGTCCACCTGTGTGCAATTAAGGTGTTTCACATGATTTCAGGTTAAATACACCTGTCTCTGGGAGGTCCCACAGTTGGTTAGTACATTTCCTAACAAAAACTACATCATGAAGATGAAGGAACATTCAAAGCAAATCCGGAATAAGGTTCTTCAAAAGCACCAATCAGGGGTAGGATATAAGAACTTTTCCAAGGCATTGAATATCCTCTCAGAGCACAGTAAAGTCCATTATTAAAAATTGGAGAGAATATGGCACAACTGTGAATCTGTCTAGAACAGGCCGTCCTCAAAAACGGAGTATCCGGGCGTATAGGGCACTAGTCAGGGAGGCCACCAAGAGGCCTATGGCAACTCTAAAGGAGTTACAGTGTTCCACGGCTGAGCTGGGAGACACTGTGCATATGGCAACAATAGCCCGGGTGCTTCACAAAACTGGCCTTTATGGGAGAGTGGCAAAAAGAAAGCCATTGTTGAAAAAAACTCGCATCAAATCTCGGCTAGAGTTTCCCAGAAGGCATGTGGGAGACTCTGA
Organism: Acipenser ruthenus; assembly: GCF_902713425.1. Classification (NCBI taxonomy): domain Eukaryota; kingdom Metazoa; phylum Chordata; class Actinopteri; order Acipenseriformes; family Acipenseridae; genus Acipenser; species Acipenser ruthenus. The sequence continues at coordinate 35,754 of NW_026708456.1, read as the reverse complement.
GACCAAGTGGAAGAAGATTCTATGGTCTGATGAGACCAAAATAGAGCTTTTTGGCCTCAACGCTAAGCGCTATGTTTGCCACTGATCAACACAAGAAAAGTCCATAATGTCAAAGTGAAAAATAAAATCTACAAATTGTTCTAAATTAATTACAAATATAAAACAGAAAATAATTGATTGCATAAGTATTCACCCCCTTTGCTATGACACACCTAAATAAGCTCTGGTGCAACCAGTTGTCTTTAGAAGTCACATAATTAGTTGAATGGAGTCCACCTGTGTGCAATTAAGGTGTTTCACATGATTTCAGGTTAAATACACCTGTCTCTAGGAGGTCCCACAGTTGGTTAGTACATTTCCTAACAAAAACTACATGATGAAGATGAAGGAACATTCAAAGCAAATCCGGAATAAGGTTCTTCAAAAGCACCAATCAGGGGTAGGATATAAGAACATTTCCAAGGCATTGAATATCCTCTCAGAGCACAGTAAAGTCCATTATTAAGAAATGGAGAGAATATGGCACAACTGTGAATCTGTCTAGAACAGGCCGTCCTCAAAAACGGAGTATCCGGGCGTATAGGGCACTAGTCAGGGAGGCCACCAAGAGGCCTATGGCAACTCTAAAGGAGTTACAGTGTTCCACGGCTGAGCTGGGAGACACTGTGCATATGGCAACAATAGCCCGGGTGCTTCACAAAACTGGTCTTTATGGGAGAGTGGCAAAAAGAAAGCCATTGTTGAAAAAACTCGCATCAAATCACGGCTAGAGTTTCCCAGAAGGCATGTGGGAGACTCTGAGACCAAGTGGAAGAAGATTCTATGGTCTGATGAGACCAAAATAGAGCTTTTTGGCCTCAACGCTATGCGCTATGTTTGCCACTGATCAACACAAGAAAAGTCCATAATGTCAAAGTGAAAAATAAAATCTACAAATTGTTCTAAATTAATTACAAATATAAAACAGAAAATAATTGATTGCATAAGTATTCACCCCCTTTGCTATGACACACCTAAATAAGCTCTGGTGCAACCAGTTGTCTTTAGAAGTCACATAATTAGTTGAATGGAGTCCACCTGTGTGCAATTAAGGTGTTTCACATGATTTCAGGTTAAATACACCTGTCTCTGGGAGGTCCCACAGTTGGTTAGTACATTTCCTAACAAAAACTACATCATGAAGATGAAGGAACATTCAAAGCAAATCCGGAATAAGGTTCTTCAAAAGCACCAATCAGGGGTAGGATATAAGAACATTTCCAAGGCATTGAATATCATCTCAGAGCACAGTAAAGTCCATTATTAAGAAATGGAGAGAATATGGCACAACTGTGAATCTGTCTAGAACAGGCCGTCCTCAAAAACGGAGTATCCGGGCGTATAGGGCAATAGTCAGGGAGGCCACCAAGAGGCCTATGGCAACTCTAAAGGAGTTACAGTGTTCCACGGCTGAGCTGGGAGACACTGTGCATATGGCAACAATAGCCCGGGTGCTTCACAAAACTGGCCTTTATGGTAGAGTGGCAAAAAGAAAGCCATTGTTGAAAAAAACTCGCATCAAATCTCGGCTAGAGTTTCCCAGAAGGCATGTGGGAGACTCTGAGACCAAGTGGAAGAAGATTCTATGGTCTGATGAGACCAAAATAGAGCTTTTTGGCCTCAACGCTAAGCGCTATGTTTGCCACTGATCAACACAAGAAAAGTCCATAATGTCAAAGTGAAAAATAAAATCTACAAATTGTTCTAAATTAATTACAAATATAAAACAGAAAATAATTGATTGCATAAGTATTCACCCCCTTTGCTATGACACACCTAAATAAGCTCTGGTGCAACCAATTGTCTTTAGAAGTCACATAATTAGTTGAGTGGAGTCCACCTGTGTGCAATTAAGGTGTTTCACATGATTTCAGGTTAAATACACCTGTCTCTGGGAGGTCCCACAGTTGGTTAGTACATTTCCTAACAAAAACTACATCATGAAGATGAAGGAACATTCAAAGCAAATCCGGAATAAGGTTCTTCAAAAGCACCAATCAGGGGTAGGATATAAGAACATTTCCAAGGCATTGAATATCCTCTCAGAGCACAGTAAAGTCCATTATTAAGAAATGGAGAGAATATGGCACAACTGTGAATCTGTCTAGAACAGGCCGTCCTCAAAAACGGAGTATCTGGGCGTATAGGGCACTAGTCAGGGAGGCCACCAAGAGGCCTATGGCAACTCTAAAGGAGTTACAGTGTTCCACGGCTGAGCTGGGAGACACTGTGCATATGGCAACAATAGCCCGGGTGCTTCACAAAACTGGCCTTTATGGGAGAGTGGCAAAAAGAAAGCCATTGTTGAAAAAAACTCGCATCAAATCTCGGCTAGAGTTTCCCAGAAGGCATGTGGGAGACTCTGAGACCAAGTGGAAGAAGATTCTATGGTCTGATGAGACCAAAATAGAGCTTTTTGGCCTCAACGCTAAGCGCTATGTTTGCCACTGATCAACACAAGAAAAGTCCATAATGTCAAAGTGAAAAATAAAATCTACAAATTGTTCTAAATTAATTACAAATATAAAACAGAAAATAATTGATTGCATAAGTATTCACCCCCTTTGCTATGACACACCTAAATAAGCTCTGGTGCAACCAGTTGTCTTTAGAAGTCACATAATTAGTTGAATGGAGTCCACCTGTGTGCAATTAAGGTGTTTCACATGATTTCAGGTTAAATACACCTGTCTCTGGGAGGTCCCACAGTTGGTTAGTACATTTCCTAACAAAAACTACATCATGAAGATGAAGGAACATTCAAAGCAAATCCGGAATAAGGTTCTTCAAAAGCACCAATCAGGGGTAGGATATAAGAACATTTCCAAGGCATTGAATATCATCTCAGAGCACAGTAAAGTCCATTATTAAGAAATGGAGAGAATATGGCACAACTGTGAATCTGTCTAGAACAGGCCGTCCTCAAAAACGGAGTATCCGGGCGTATAGGGCAATAGTCAGGGAGGCCACCAAGAGGCCTATGGCAACTCTAAAGGAGTTACAGTGTTCCACGGCTGAGCTGGGAGACACTGTGCATATGGCAACAATAGCCCGGGTGCTTCACAAAACTGGCCTTTATGGGAGAGTGGCAAAAAGAAAGCCATTGTTGAAAAAAACTCGCATCAAATCTCGGCTAGAGTTTCCCAGAAGGCATGTGGGAGACTCTGAGACCAAGTGGAAGAAGATTCTATGGTCTGATGAGACCAAAATAGAGCTTTTTGGCCTCAACGCTAAGCGCTATGTTTGCCACTGATCAACACAAGAAAAGTCCATAATGTCAAAGTGAAAAATAAAATCTACAAATTGTTCTAAATTAATTACAAATATAAAACAGAAAATAATTGATTGCATAAGTATTCACCCCCTTTGCTATGACACACCTAAATAAGCTCTGGTGCAACCAATTGTCTTTAGAAGTCACATAATTAGTTGAGTGGAGTCCACCTGTGTGCAATTAAGGTGTTTCACATGATTTCAGGTTAAATACACCTGTCTCTGGGAGGTCCCACAGTTGGTTAGTACATTTCCTAACAAAAACTACATCATGAAGATGAAGGAACATTCAAAGCAAATCCGGAATAAGGTTCTTCAAAAGCACCAATCAGGGGTAGGATATAAGAACATTTCCAAGGCATTGAATATCATCTCAGAGCACAGTAAAGTCCATTATTAAGAAATGGAGAGAATATGGCACAACTGTGAATCTGTCTAGAACAGGCCGTCCTCAAAAACGGAGTATCTGGGCGTATAGGGCACTAGTCAGGGAGGCCACCAAGAGGCCTATGGCAACTCTAAAGGAGTTACAGTGTTCCACGGCTGAGCTGGGAGACACTGTGCATATGGCAACAATAGCCCGGGTGCTTCACAAAACTGGCCTTTATGGGAGAGTGGCAAAAAGAAAGCCATTGTTGAAAAAAACTCGCATCAAATCTCGGCTAGAGTTTCCCAGAAGGCATGTGGGAGACTCTGAGACCAAGTGGAAGAAGATTCTATGGTCTGATGAGACCAAAATAGAGCTTTTTGGCCTCAAAGCTAAGCGCTATGTTTGCCACTGATCAACACAAGAAAAGTCCATAATGTCAAAGTGAAAAATAAAATCTACAAATTGTTCTAAATTAATTACAAATATAAAACAAAAAATAATTGATTGCATAAGTATTCACCCCCTTTGCTATGACACACCTAAATAAGCTCTGGTGCAACCAATTGTCTTTAGAAGTCACATAATTAGTTGAGTGGAGTCCACCTGTGTGCAATTAAGGTGTTTCACATGATTTCAGGTTAAATACACCTGTCTCTGGGAGGTCCCACAGTTGGTTAGTACATTTCCTAACAAAAACTACATCATGAAGATGAAGGAACATTCAAAGCAAATCCGGAATAAGGTTCTTCAAAAGCACCAATCAGGGGTAGGATATAAGAACATTTCCAAGGCATTGAATATCCTCTCAGAGCACAGTAAAGTCCATTATTAAAAATTGGAGAGAATATGGCACAACTGTGAATCTGTCTAGAACAGGCCGTCCTCAAAAACGGAGTATCCGGGCGAGAAGTGCACTAGTCAGGGAGGCCACCAAGAGGCCTATGGCAACTCTAAAGGAGTTACAGTGTTCCACGGCTGAGCTGGGAGACACTGTGCATATGGCAACAATAGCCCGGGTGCTTCACAAAACTGGCCTTTATGGGAGAGTGGCAAAAAGAAAGCCATTGTTGAAAAAAACTCGCATCAAATCTCGGCTAGAGTTTCCCAGAAGGCATGTGGGAGACTCTGAGACCAAGTGGAAGAAGATTCTATGGTCTGATGAGACCAAAATAGAGCTTTTTGGCCTCAACGCTAAGCGCTATGTTTGCCACTGATCAACACAAGAAAAGTCCATAATGTCAAAGTGAAAAATAAAATCTACAAATTCTTCTAAATTAATTACAAATATAAAACAGAAAATAATTGATTGCATAAGTATTCACCCCCTTTGCTATGACACACCTAAATAAGCTCTGGTGCAACCAATTGTCTTTAGAAGTCACATAATTAGTTGAGTGGAGTCCACCTGTGTGCAATTAAGGTGTTTCACATGATTTCAGGTTAAATACACCTGTCTCTGGGAGGTCCCACAGTTGGTTAGTACATTTCCTAACAAAAACTACATCATGAAGATGAAGGAACATTCAAAGCAAATCCGGAATAAGGTTCTTCAAAAGCACCAATCAGGGGTAGGATATAAGAACATTTCCAAGGCATTGAATATCCTCTCAGAGCACAGTAAAGTCCATTATTAAAAATTGGAGAGAATATGGCACAACTGTGAATCTGTCTAGAACAGGCCGTCCTCAAAAACGGAGTATCCGGGCGTATAGGGCACTAGTCAGGGAGGCCACCAAGAGGCCTATGGCAACTCTAAAGGAGTTACAGTGTTCCACGGCTGAGCTGGGAGACACTGTGCATATGGCAACAATAGCCCGGGTGCTTCACAAAACTGGCCTTTATGGGAGAGTGGCAAAAAGAAAGCCATTGTTGAAAAAAACTCGCATCAAATCTCGGCTAGAGTTTCCCAGAAGGCATGTGGGAGACTCTGAGACCAAGTGGAAGAAGATTCTATGGTCTGATGAGACCAAAATAGAGCTTTTTGGCCTCAACGCTAAGCGCTATGTTTGCCACTGATCAACACAAGAAAAGTCCATAATGTCAAAGTGAAAAATAAAATCTACAAATTGTTCTAAATTAATTACAAATATAAAACAGAAAATAATTGATTGCATAAGTATTCACCCCCTTTGCTATGACACACCTAAATAAGCTCTGGTGCAACCAGTTGTCTTTAGAAGTCACATAATTATTTGAATGGAGTCCACCTGTGTGCAATTAAGGTGTTTCACATGATTTCAGGTTAAATACACCTGTCTCTGGGAGGTCCCACAGTTGGTTAGTACATTTCCTAACAAAAACTACATCATGAAGATGAAGGAACATTCAAAGCAAATCCGGAATAAGGTTCTTCAAAAGCACCAATCAGGGGTAGGATATAAGAACATTTCCAAGGCATTGAATATCTCTCAGAGCACAGCAAAGTCCATTATTAAAAATTGGAGAGAATATGGCACAACTGTGAATCTGTCTAGAACAGGCCGTCCTCAAAAACGGAGTATCCGGGCGTATAGGGCACTAGTCAGGGAGGCCACCAAGAGGCCTATGGCAACTCTGAAGGAGTTACAGTGTTCCACGGCTGAGCTGGGAGACACTGTGCATATGGCAACAATAGCCCGGGTGCTTCACAAAACTGGCCTTTATGGGAGAGTGGCAAAAAGAAAGCCATTGTTGAAAAAAACTCGCATCAAATCTCGGCTAGAGTTTCCCAGAAGGCATGTGGGAGACTCTGAGACCAAGTGGAAGAAGATTCTATGGTCTGATGAGACCAAAATAGAGCTTTTTGGCCTCAACGCTAAGCGCTATGTTTGCCACTGATCAACACAAGAAAAGTCCATAATGTCAAAGTGAAAAATAAAATCTACAAATTGTTCTAAATTAATTACAAATATAAAACAGAAAATAATTGATTGCATAAGTATTCACCCCCTTTGCTATGACACACCTAAATAAGCTCTGGTGCAACCAATTGTCTTTAGAAGTCACATAATTAGTTGAGTGGAGTCCACCTGTGTGCAATTAAGGTGTTTCACATGATTTGAGGTAAATACACCTGTCTCTGGGAGGTCCCACAGTTGGTTAGTACATTTCCTAACAAAAACTACATCATGAAGATGAAGGAACATTCAAAGCAAATCCGGAATAAGGTTCTTCAAAAGCACCAATCAGGGGTAGGATATAAGAACATTTCCAAGGCATTGAATATCCTCTCAGAGCACAGTAAAGTCCATTATTAAAAATTGGAGAGAATATGGCACAACTGTGAATCTGTCTAGAACAGGCCGTCCTCAAAAACGGAGTATCCGGGCGTATAGGGCACTAGTCAGGGAGGCCACCAAGAGGCCTATGGCAACTCTGAAGGAGTTACAGTGTTCCACGGCTGAGCTGGGAGACACTGTGCATATGGCAACAATAGCCCGGGTGCTTCACAAAACTGGCCTTTATGGGAGAGTGGCAAAAAGAAAGCCATTGTTGAAAAAAACTCGCATCAAATCTCGGCTAGAGTTTCCCAGAAGGCATGTGGGAGACTCTGAGACCAAGTGGAAGAAGATTCTATGGTCTGATGAGACCAAAATAGAGCTTTTTGGCCTCAACGCTAAGCGCTATGTTTGCCACTGATCAACACAAGAAAAGTCCATAATGTCAAAGTGAAAAATAAAATCTACAAATTGTTCTAAATTAATTACAAATATAAAACAGAAAATAATTGATTGCATAAGTATTCACCCCCTTTGCTATGACACACCTAAATAAGCTCTGGTGCAACCAATTGTCTTTAGAAGTCACATAATTAGTTGAGTGGAGTCCACCTGTGTGCAATTAAGGTGTTTCACATGATTTCAGGTTAAATACACCTGTCTCTGGGAGGTCCCACAGTTGGTTAGTACATTTCCTAACAAAAACTACATCATGAAGATGAAGGAACATTCAAAGCAAATCCGGAATAAGGTTCTTCAAAAGCACCAATCAGGGGTAGGATATAAGAACATTTCCAAGGCATTGAATATCCTCTCAGAGCACAGTAAAGTCCATTATTAAGAAATGGAGAGAATATGGCACAACTGTGAATCTGTCTAGAACAGGCCGTCCTCAAAAACGGAGTATCTGGGCGTATAGGGCACTAGTCAGGGAGGCCACCAAGAGGCCTATGGCAACTCTAAAGGAGTTACAGTGTTCCACGGCTGAGCTGGGAGACACTGTGCATATGGCAACAATAGCCCGGGTGCTTCACAAAACTGGCCTTTATGGGAGAGTGGCAAAAAGAAAGCCATTGTTGAAAAAAACTCGCATCAAATCTCGGCTAGAGTTTCCCAGAAGGCATGTGGGAGACTCTGAGACCAAGTGGAAGAAGATTCTATGGTCTGATGAGACCAAAATAGAGCTTTTTGGCCTCAACGCTAAGCGCTATGTTTGCCACTGATCAACACAAGAAAAGTCCATAATGTCAAAGTGAAAAATAAAATCTACAAATTGTTCTAAATTAATTACAAATATAAAACAGAAAATAATTGATTGCATAAGTATTCACCCCCTTTGCTATGACACACCTAAATAAGCTCTGGTGCAACCAGTTGTCTTTAGAAGTCACATAATTATTTGAATGGAGTCCACCTGTGTGCAATTAAGGTGTTTCACATGATTTCAGGTTAAATACACCTGTCTCTGGGAGGTCCCACAGTTGGTTAGTACATTTCCTAACAAAAACTACATCATGAAGATGAAGGAACATTCAAAGCAAATCCGGAATAAGGTTCTTCAAAAGCACCAATCAGGGGTAGGATATAAGAACATTTCCAAGGCATTGAATATCTCTCAGAGCACAGCAAAGTCCATTATTAAAAATTGGAGAGAATATGGCACAACTGTGAATCTGTCTAGAACAGGCCGTCCTCAAAAACGGAGTATCCGGGCGTATAGGGCACTAGTCAGGGAGGCCACCAAGAGGCCTATGGCAACTCTGAAGGAGTTACAGTGTTCCACGGCTGAGCTGGGAGACACTGTGCATATGGCAACAATAGCCCGGGTGCTTCACAAAACTGGCCTTTATGGGAGAGTGGCAAAAAGAAAGCCATTGTTGAAAAAAACTCGCATCAAATCTCGGCTAGAGTTTCCCAGAAGGCATGTGGGAGACTCTGAGACCAAGTGGAAGAAGATTCTATGGTCTGATGAGACCAAAATAGAGCTTTTTGGCCTCAACGCTAAGCGCTATGTTTGCCACTGATCAACACAAGAAAAGTCCATAATGTCAAAGTGAAAAATAAAATCTACAAATTGTTCTAAATTAATTACAAATATAAAACAGAAAATAATTGATTGCATAAGTATTCACCCCCTTTGCTATGACACACCTAAATAAGCTCTGGTGCAACCAATTGTCTTTAGAAGTCACATAATTAGTTGAGTGGAGTCCACCTGTGTGCAATTAAGGTGTTTCACATGATTTCAGGTTAAATACACCTGTCTCTGGGAGGTCCCACAGTTGGTTAGTACATTTCCTAACAAAAACTACATCATGAAGATGAAGGAACATTCAAAGCAAATCCGGAATAAGGTTCTTCAAAAGCACCAATCAGGGGTAGGATATAAGAACATTTCCAAGGCATTGAATATCCTCTCAGAGCACAGTAAAGCCCATTATTAAGAAATGGAGAGAATATGGCACAACTGTGAATCTGTCTAGAACAGGCCGTCCTCAAAAACGGAGTATCCGGGCGTATAGGGCACTAGTCAGGGAGGCCACCAAGAGGCCTATGGCAACTCTAAAGGAGTTACAGTGTTCCACGGCTGAGCTGGGAGACACTGTGCATATGGCAACAATAGCCCGGGTGCTTCACAAAACTGGCCTTTATGGGAGAGTGGCAAAAAGAAAGCCATTGTTGAAAAGAACTCGCATCAAATCTCGGCTAGAGTTTCCCAGAAGGCATGTGGGAGACTCTGAGACCAAGTGGAAGAAGATTCTATGGTCTGATGAGACCAAAATAGAGCTTTTTGGCCTCAACGCTAAGCGTTATGTTTGCCACTGATCAACACAAGAAAAGTCCATAATGTCAAAGTGAAAAATAAAATCTACAAATTGTTCTAAATTAATTACAAATATAAAACAGAAAATAATTGATTGCATAAGTATTCACCCCCTTTGCTATGACACACCTAAATAAGCTCTGGTGCAACCAATTGTCTTTAGAAGTCACATAATTAGTTGAATGGAGTCCACCTGTGTGCAATTGAGGTGTTTCACATGATTTCAGGTTAAATACACCTGTCTCTGGGAGGTCCCACAGTTGGTTAGTACATTTCCTAACAAAAACTACATCATGAAGATGAAGGAACATTCAAAGCAAATCCGGAATAAGGTTCTTCAAAAGCACCAATCAGGGGTAGGATATAAGAACATTTCCAAGGCATTGAATATCCTCTCAGAGCACAGTAAAGTCCATTATTAAGAAATGGAGAGAATATGGCACAACTGTGAATCTGTCTAGAACAGGCTGTCCTCAAAAACGGAGTATCCGGGCGAGAAGTGCACTAGTCAGGGAGGCCACCAAGAGGCCTATGGCAACTCTAAAGGAGTTACAGTGTTCCACGGCTGAGCTGGGAGACACTGTGCATATGGCAACAATAGCCCGGGTGCTTCACAAAACTGGCCTTTATGGGAGAGTGGCAAAAAGAAAGCCATTGTTGAAAAGAACTCGCATCAAATCTCGGCTAGAGTTTCCCAGAAGGCATGTGGGAGACTCTGAGACCAAGTGGAAGAAGATTCTATGGTCTGATGAGACCAAAATAGAGCTTTTTGGCCTCAACACTAAGCGTTATGTTTGCCACTGATCAACACAAGAAAAGTCCATAATGTCAAAGTGAAAAATAAAATCTACAAATTGTTCTAAATTAATTACAAATATAAAACAGAAAATAATTGATTGCATAAGTATTCACCCCCTTTGCTATGACACACCTAAATAAGCTCTGGTGCAACCAGTTGTCTTTAGAAGTCACATAATTAGTTTAATGGAGTCCACCTGTGTGCAATTAAGGTGTTTCACATGATTTCAGGTTAAATACACCTGTCTCTGGGAGGTCCCACAGTTGGTTAGTACATTTCCTAACAAAAACTACATCATGAAGATGAAGGAACATTCAAAGCAAATCCGGAATAAGGTTCTTCAAAAGCACCAATCAGGGGTAGGATATAAGAACATTTCCAAGGCATTGAATATCCTCTCAGAGCACAGTAAAGTCCATTATTAAGAAATGGAGAGAATATGGCACAACTGTGAATCTGTCTAGAACAGGCCGTCCTCAAAAACGGAGTATCCGGGCGTATAGGGCACTAGTCAGGGAGGCCACCAAGAGGCCTATGGCAACTCTAAAGGAGTTACAGTGTTCCACGGCTGAGCTGGGAGACACTGTGCATATGGCAACAATAGCCCGGGTGCTTCACAAAACTGGCCTTTATGGGAGAGTGGCAAAAAGAAAGCCATTGTTGAAAAGAACTCGCATCAAATCTCGGCTAGAGTTTCCCAGAAGGCATGTGGGAGACTCTGAGACCAAGTGGAAGAAGATTCTATGGTCTGATGAGACCAAAATAGAGCTTTTTGGCCTCAACGCTAAGCGTTATGTTTGCCACTGATCAACACAAGAAAAGTCCATAATGTCAAAGTGAAAAATAAAATCTACAAATTGTTCTAAATTAATTACAAATATAAAACAGAAAATAATTGATTGCATAAGTATTCACCCCCTTTGCTATGACACACCTAAATAAGCTCTGGTGCAACCAGTTGTCTTTAGAACTCACATAATTAGTTTAATGGAGTCCACCTGTGTGCAATTAAGGTGTTTCACATGATTTCAGGTTAAATACACCTGTCTCTGGGAGGTCCCACAGTTGGTTAGTACATTTCCTAACAAAAACTACATCATGAAGATGAAGGAACATTCAAAGCAAATCCGGAATAAGGTTCTTCAAAAGCACCAATCAGGGGTAGGATATAAGAACATTTCCAAGGCATTGAATATCCTCTCAGAGCACAGTAAAGTCCATTATTAAGAAATGGAGAGAATATGGCACAACTGTGAATCTGTCTAGAACAGGCTGTCCTCAAAAACGGAGTATCCGGGCGAGAAGTGCACTAGTCAGGGAGGCCACCAAGAGGCCTATGGCAACTCTAAAGGAGTTACAGTGTTCCACGGCTGAGCTGGGAGACACTGTGCATATGGCAACAATAGCCCGGGTGCTTCACAAAACTGGCCTTTATGGGAGAGTGGCAAAAAGAAAGCCATTGTTGAAAAAAACTCGCATCAAATCTCGGCTAGAGTTTCCCAGAAGGCATGTGGGAGACTCTGAGACCAAGTGGAAGAAGATTCTATGGTCTGATGAGACCAAAATAGAGCTTTTTGGCCTCAACTCTAAGCGCTATGTTTGCCACTGATCAACACAAGAAAAGTCCATAATGTCAAAGTGAAAAATAAAATCTACAAATTGTTCTAAATTAATTACAAATCTAAAACAGAAAATAATTGATTGCATAAGTATTCACCCCCTTTGCTATGACACACCTAAAGAAGCTCTGGTGCATCCAATTGTCTGTAGAAGTCACATAATTAGTTGAATGGAGTCCACCTGTGTGCAATTAAGGTGTTTCACATGATTTCAGGTTAAATACACCTGTCTCTGGGAGGTCCCACAGTTGGTTAGTACATTTCCTAACAAAAACTACATCATGAAGATGAAGGAACATTCAAAGCAAATCCGGAATAAGGTTCTTCAAAAGCACCAATCAGGGGTAGGATATAAGAACATTTCCAAGGCATTGAATATCCTCTCAGAGCACAGTAAAGTCCATTATTAAGAAATGGAGAGAATATGGCACAACTGTGAATCTGTCTAGAACAGGCCGTCCTCAAAAACGTAGTATCCGGGCGTATAGGGCACTAGTCAGGGAGGCCACCAAGAGGCCTATGGCAACTCTAAAGGAGTTACAGTGTTCCACGGCTGAGCTGGGAGACACTGTGCATACGCCAACAATAGCCCGGGTGCTTCACAAAACTGGCCTTTATGGGAGAGTGGCAAAAAGAAAAAAACTTGCATCATATCTCGGCTAGAGTTTCCCAGAAGGCATGTGGGAGACTCTGAGACCAAGTGGAAGAAGATTCTATCGTCTGATGAGACCAGAATAGAGCTTTTTGGCCTCAACGCTAAGCGCTATGTTTGGCGTAAGCCTAACACCGCACATCATCCTGAGAACACCATCGCTACCGTGAAGCATGGTGGTGGCAGCATCATGCTATGGGGATGCTTCTCTGCGTCAGGGCCTGGAAAGCTTGTGAAGATAGAGGGCAAAATGGATGCGGCAAAGTACAGAGACATCCTGAAGGAAAACCTGCTGAAGTCTGCAAGAGACCTGGGACTTGGGAGAAGATTCATCTTCCAGCAGGACAATGACCCCAAACATACAGCCAAAGCCACACTGGAGTGGCTTAAAAACAAAAAGGTCAATGTCCTGGAGTGGCCCAGTCAAAGCCCGGACCTCAATCTAATTGAGAATATGTGGAAAGAGTAGAAAATTGCTGTTCACCAAAGGTCCCCATCCAACTTGACGGAGCTTGAGCAATTTTGCAAAGAAGAATGGGCAAAAATTGCAGTGTCCAGATGTGCAAAGCTGGTAGAGTCTTATCCAAATAGACTCATGGCTGTAATTGCTGCCAAAGGTGCCTGATTCCAACCATCAGATGGTGCAAGGGAGAACCGACCTTTGGTAAGTATACTAACTAGGCTACATGGCCCAAAAGTTTTAAGAATAGGGTCCTATATTTCAAACTACATTTATGTAGTAATAATATTCAAATAATGGGCTCTATTTACTAAAGTGTTTTAAGGAATGCTTCAGTATCAATACACATGTTTGGAGTTTAAATAATGCTTTAAAAATCTGAATAAGACCTAAAACAAAGTAGTCTCAATGGCTTTTATTACTTTAAACATTATTAAGTCAAAAAGGATTTAAAGTAATAGTCCTTAACAAAACATTCGAACATCAGAACACTCCTTAAAGATTAGTAAATAGGGACAATAATTCCAAATAGAGCTTCTAAAGCCTTCATACCTGACCATAAGTTTAAGTATAAAATAGACACCTACCACAGCCTGGCAACCTCAGTAAAACTGCATGCCTTTTCATGCGTTATTGCTTGCTTATACAAGCTTTTACAGAATTAAAATGTGATTGTTCTTACCAATAATCGCATCCACAATATCTGGATTAAGGGGTTGTTTTGCTTGTGAATCCTTATGTGCATTGGATTTGAATCCAGTCAGGGATTTATTGGCAAGTTCTTCAGCAGTGTGAAATACCCGTAATAGGTCTGCAGTTAGCTTCATTGTGTCTTTGTGACAACACATCTGTAGCTTCCTTTTTGATACTGACGCTTTTTCAGTCCGTTGTACCTTCTAAAATCATAAACAAATGTGTGGGTAAGTGAAATAGTTATATAATATATACATATATCAAACTGCATGAAAATACCTCCTTTTTATCACTTTTACGCCATGGATACTGTGTACTTCAGTATTTTTGGAGACAAACCTCTCCATATAGTAACACCCTCTTGTTCGGGTTATACCTTAGTATTATGCTCCCTCGCCTTTGGTTCAGGGCATTACTAAGCCTGCAGACGGTCATCGGGTAGTAACCTAAATAACACAATTTTCCTACCTCATCTCTCTTTTCCCCCATTGTTGTATATTGGTGTTGGCATAGTTGGTGGTGGACAAATCCATTTTCAGTAATTCCACTCGTTCCAGTATATCTGGGAGTTCTAAAGTATATGTTGAAATGTTAGCTGTCTTTTGCTGTTTATTATTTTTATATTTTATTTTATTATTTGTAGTATTTATGACTAAATGCGTTACATTATATAGTTATGATTAGATTAGTCTGCACTTCACATTCTTAAAAATAAATATTAGGCCACATTAAAGTATTTCTATCATTGTCATGATAGTTGTTTTGGTCCCGGCATTTATCCCGCTTACACTTGGAAGGGGTTTCCTCCTTTTCATAATTAAGTATACACTTTGCTTTTTGTGAAACAGTCTGCCAGTCCCCTAAAAAATAGTTCATATTTAATCATATTTATACTGTGCCTACACTGGTTAAAATTCAACAGTGGGTCTTTATACACCTTGTAACGGAAACATGGTACCCCATAATGTTCTCGTACTAAGGTGAAAATAGCCTTGATTTGTATGTTACTATAGATATCAATAGTAATACGAAAATACCATACAAAGTAGTAATAACAGCTTTTAAAGTGAAGGTAGTGTTCTGAGAGAATTAGGTATACTTTTACCTCAGTAACTTAGAGTAAGAGTTATGATTATACAGCAGTATTGATTGTATGTTCACTGTTTAGTATGTAGGCTAGTTCATTAAAACAAAAAAAGTAAATGTCACAATATATATACAGTGCCTTGCATAAGTATTCACCCCCCTTGGACTTTTCCACATTTTGTAGTGTTACAACCTGGAATTAAAATGTATTTAATTGGGATTTTTACCATTTGATTTACACAACATACTTAACACTTTGAAGGTGCAAAATATTTTTTATTGTGACACATTTTTTGTTTTGTTTAATTAAACAAAAAAAAAGACATTTGTTGGTTGCATAAGTATTCACCCCCCTGAGTCAATACTTGGTAGAAGCACCTTTGGCTTTGGGTAAGTCTCTACCAGCTTTGCACATCTGAATCCTGCAAATTTTGCCCATTCTTCTTGGCAAAATTGCTCAAGCTCTGTCAAGTTGGATGGGGGACCGTTGGTGAACAGCAATTTTCAAGTCTTGCCACAGATTCTCAATCGGATTGATGTCTGGGCTTTGACTGGGCCATTCTAAGACATTCAGGTTCTTGTTTTTAAACCACTCCAGTGTAGCTTTGGCTGTGTGTTTAGGGTCATTGTCCTGCTGGAAGGTGAACCTTCCCAGTCACTGGTCCTCTTGCAGACTGAAACAGGTTTTCCTCTAGAATTTCCCTGTATTTGGCTCCATCCATCTTGCCCTCAGTCCTGACCAGTTTCCCAGTCCCTGCCGATGAAAAGCATCCCCATAACATGTTATAACATGCTGCCACCACCATGCTTCACCGTGGGGATGGTGTTCTTAGGGTGATGAGCAGTGTTGGCTTTGCGCCACACATAGCGTTTTGCGCTAAGGCCAAAAAGTTCAATTTTGGTCTCATTAGACCAGAGAACCCTTTTCCACATGTTTGCTGTGTCTCCCACATGCCTTTTGGCAAAATCCAAACAGGATTTGATATGGGTTTTTTTCAGAAATGGCTTTCTTCTCGCCACTCTTCCATAAAGCCCAGCTTTGTGGAGCGCCCGGGTTATAGTTGTCCCATGGACGGTTTCTCCCATCTCAGCTGTGGATCTCTCCAGCTCCTTCAGAGTTACCATTGACCTCTTGGTTGCTTCTCTGACTTATGCCCTCCTTACCTGGTCACTGAATTTTGGTGGACGGCCTTCTCTAAGCAGAGTCGCGGTTGTGCCATATTCTTTCCATTTCTTAATAATGGATTTAACGGTGCTCCGGGGGATGTTCAAAGTTTGGGATATTTTTTTATAACCCAACCCTGATTGGTGCTTCTCCAGAACTTTATCCCAGAATTGTTTAGATAGCTCCTTGGTCTTCATGATGCTGTTTGTTTTGATATGCTCTTTAACAAACTGTGGCCTTCCAGAAACAGGTGTATTTAATCTGAGGTCATGTGACACTTTAATTGCACACAGGTGGACTCCATTCAACTAATTATGTGACTTCTGAAGGCAATTGGTTGCACCAGAGCTTATTTAGGGGTGTCACAGCAAAGGGGGTGAATACTTATGCAATCAAGACAGTTTTTTATTTGTAAATAATTTTGAAAAATATGTAGATTTTTTTTCCCCACTTTGACATTATGGACTATTTTGTGTAGATCAGTCACAAAAAATCCTAATTAAATCCATTTTAATTCCAGGTTGTAATATTACAAAATGTGGAAAAGTCCAAGGGGGGTGAATACTTATGCAAGGCACTGTATATATATATATATATATATATATATATATATATATATATATATATATATATATATATATATATATATATATATATACTGTTTACTGTAAGCAAGGGTGTCCATCCCATACCTTCAGTTTCCTCAGCGTTATTTAATCTTTTTAGTTGATTGACAAATTGATATAGAGCATTACACTTTGTCTTACCTATTGCCAGTACATAAGATGGACAGGTTAACCATTTTGGATTTTTCTTTTGAAGGTCCCCTTTTCCACTAGGTTTAAGTCCACCATCTCATAAACATTTTTGGTTTCAATTACATTATTTTTGTAACTACGTTCATCAAATTCTACAATCCACTCTTTCTTGCCAATTTCTATCGCATTCTCTTCAAAAAAAATCAAACAATGCAAATGACATTTTCTCCATCTCTTTACTGCTCCATGAAGTGGTATGTAATACTGTGGGAGCCACCTGTCAAACACAAACGGTCACTTTGCTGGTCTCGTGCAGGTACATTTGAAAAGTAGGGCGCGCGCCATGCAGGCAGTCAGCAGCACTTCTCTCTTTTGTTGACAGTTTACTCTCCGATAAGGTGACTTTTATTGAAATGGAGAGGGTGTCATAAACGTTTCTTACATCATGAAGCAGAAGAAGATATGCCTCGTATGACAAAAGTAAGGAGAGGGATAGAAATAAATGAATGTACTTATAGCCAGCCTGGCTGCTCAACGGAAAATGAGGAGGAACCAACTGAGACTTCCCTTAACACTGTCCTAACACCTGATCAAGTTTTCTTCCTCGGTGATGAAACAGGACTTCTTGAAAACCACGAGGAGAACTGTCCTGCCGAAAAATATAGGTTTTGGATATAATGTTACCGAGGGATAATTCTACTCTTATATTCGTTATTTGAAAGGAAGTGTAAAGGCAATTCGATATCCCATACATTGAGTTATATTATAGGACACTTAAAAAAAAAATGTGCTTCAGATGTTTACTTTATTTATGTATGGGTGAATCGGCTTTACAGAAGAGTGTAATTCAGTTTCCCTGGATCTCGCTCAGCTATTTCATAGCTCCAATACAAAATCACAAGGGAATGCCATTTAACCCTACGAGAGTATTAATTCTAAGGAGTAAATTAAAGCATGTCTTAATGATCCGGTTTTATAGATAAAAACTGTACATTTCAAATGGTTTTCGTGGTAGAAATATGTTTTAATATAACTCGCCCTGCGGCCTCGAACACCAGTTGCATGAGGATTCCCCTGAGATCAATGTGGCTATAAGCAATTATACTACTTTGAACTTGAAGTAGGCTGCTACATTGTAGACCTCTAACCAAAATAAACAAAGTTACAACTGTGTTGATATGAGGGAAGGGTATACGTCTGACTGTAGTTTGAACCACCCAAAAAATAGATTGCAAAAATGAGAATTCTGAATTTAAATAAATGTAAAATCTACTTTATTATACACTAAATTATTACTGTTTTACAGCTGTCCGATGAAGAGGTTTCCAATTCAGGTGAAGATGAAACGGAGTTTAATAGGGCTTCCTGCCTCTCCACCCAGTGTGAATTTGAAGTGGACTGTCAAAATGTAAGTAAAATTATATTAAGAAAAATACCTACAGACGTGCTCAAATTTGGTACCCCTCCACAAAAAACGAAGAATGCACAATTTTCTCTGAAATAACTTGAAACTGACAAAAGTAATTGGCATCCGCCATTGTTTATTCCATATTTAATAGAAATCAGACTTTGCTTTTGATTTTTTATTCAACATAATATTGTAAATAAGAAAACAAATGAAAATGGCATGGACAAAAATGATGGGACCGCTAACCTAGTATTTTGTTGCACAACCTTTAGAGGAAATCACTGCAATCAAACGTTTTCTGTAGCTCTCAATGAGACTTCTGCACCTGTTAACAGGTAGTTTGGCCCACTCTTCCTGAGCAAACTGCTCCAGCTGTCTCAGGTTTGATGGGTGCCTTCTCCAGACTGCAAGTTTCAGCTCTTTCCATAGATGTTCGATAGGATTCAGATCAGGACTCATAGATGGCCACTTCAGAATAGTCCAATGTTTTGTTCTTATCCATTCTTGGGTGCTTTTAGCTGTGTGTTTTGGGTCATTATCCTGTTGGAGGACCCATGACCTGCGACTGAGACAGAGCTTTCTGACACTGGGCAGTACGTTTCGCTCCAGAATGCCTTGATAGTCTTGAGATTTCATTGTGCCCTGCACAGATTCAAGGCAACCTGTGCCAGGCGCAGCAAAGCAGCCCCAAAACATAACCGAGCCTCCTCCATGTTTCACTGTAGGTATGGTGTTCTTTTCTTTGAAAGCTTCATTTTTTCGTCTGTGAACACAGAGCTGATGTGACTTGCCAAAAAGCTCCAGTTTTGACTCATCTGTCCAAAGGACATTCTCCCAGAAGGATTGTGGCTTGTCAATATGCATTTTAGCAAATTCCAGTCTGGCTTTTTTATGTTTTTCTTTCAAAAGTGGAGTCCTCCTGGGTCTTCTTCCATGGAGCCCACTTTCGCTCAAAAAGCGATGGATGGTGCGATCAGAAACTGACGTACCTTCACCTTGGAGTTCAGCTTGTATCTCTTTGGCAGTTATCCTTGGTTCTTTTTCTACCATTCGCACTATCCTTCTGTTCACTCTGGGGTCGATTTTCCTCTTGCGGCTGCGCCCAGGGAGGTTGGCTACAGTTCCATGGACCTTAAACTTCTTAATAATATTTGCAACTGTTGTCACAGGAACATCAAGCTGCTTGGAGATGGTCTTGTAGCCTTTACCTTTACCATGCTCGTCTATTATTTTCTTTCTGATCTCCTCAGACAACTCTCTCCTTTGCTTTCTCTGGTCCATGTTCAGTGTGGTGCACACAATGGTACCAAACAGCACAGTGACTACTTTTAAATAGGCTGAATGACTGATTACAAGATTGGAGACATGTGTGATACTAATTAAGGAAACTAATTAGTTTGAAATATCTCTATAATCCAATTATTTATTATCTTTTCTAAGGGGTACCAACAAATGTGTCCAGGCCATTTTAGAATATCTTTGTAGAATAAGCAATAATTCATCTCTTTTCACAGCTTCTTTGCTTTATTCTATGACATACCAAAGGCATGCAAGTATACATGATAAAATAGCTTTTAATTTCATCACTTTTCAGGAGGAATGAAGCATTATTTCAATGAGCTGTAAGGGTACCAACAAATTTGAGCACGTCTGTATATAATCTTTTAAATTTTATATAATCTTACCGTGTATACTGTATGCTTAACATCCAATCCCATAACATGTAATGACAATTATATGCACAACTGCATTACATTTACTTAATTTACATTTATTTAGAACTAACGAGTGTATATAGTTTGCTTTGACCAATTTCACAACCAATTTGCTAACAGCCTAGGCTTACAGCTCTGTCTATCCCTTGACACATTACATTGTTAAATTATTTTGCATAAATGAATGCGAGTACTTTATGTAAGCAATTTAAAATAGTTCATAAGCACAATAACACACATACAGAGACCACCGATGCCTTGGGTACATTATTTTAAAATGAACATGCAAGACCTAAGATGGCATTGCTTGTAGTGTTCAAGTATAATATTGTAGCGTTGAGCATGCTATGGGCAATGTTCTGCGGCGGTGACGGTGGAAAATAAAAGATCAGACCAGGCAGTGAGGTTAAAATGGAATAGCTCTTAACTTGAACCACACTAAATAGGGATACGTCTCCAATTCCCTATAACAGTCGTACTTGGAGTTTGAAGATTATTAATTATTACGGTTTACTGCAGCGGCGTTCGATCGATTTCTGTTCGATCGATCCCAAAACCCCACGTGAAGCTGCAACTTAACTAGCGGTCTTGAAGTGCATCATATGGTGGTTTCTTAAGAGCGTAGGCAGGTTTGAAACACATGAATTATTTAGCAAAATCAAGTGTGCAGATATATTTTTCGTTTGGTGAACTATTATGTTTTTGGTTTCTATGGTGTCACAATGCATTACCCAAACATTTCACGATTCCCTCAGACCGCTCGTGAACTCAAGTAGAAGTTCAAGAGCTAGTAGTTTCAATGATGTTTGGGAAACACTTACCTAAACGATGGTCTTACTACATTGGTTTGGTAAAGTAGCTATTGAGAAAAGCGAACCCGACTCAGAACACAGAACAGAACAGAACACAAACAGCGCACTCACGTCAACACTTGCAGACTGCACAGAAACAGCAGGCAAGATAACAGCGGGGAGAGAGAGACACACACAAAATACAATACAACCCTGGCGCCCACAACACTTAACACAGTACACACTGGACAAAAATTGTTTTCAAATTCCCCTGTCTAAATACACCCCCACAGTCCATCCATTCGCACCACCGCTACAGTATCTTACACTTTTGCAAATCCAGAATTAAACCATTTTTACGAATTTTATGAATTGTGATATATCCTGTTGTGTTTGTTTAAAGTTATGCATTCCAGATAACGTTTCTGATCAATGATAATACCATTTAAGATTTCCTGTAGGTTCTACTCTTCCTAACTGTATTTCCTCTCTTCTGTAGGATGAGTTTGACAATCACCCACTATATCCAGGAGCACCGCTCAGTAAAAATGAAAGTGACCTTTGCATTGAAACATCGACTGACAGATTCTGCTTTGGATAATCTTCTTGAACTTATGTCATGTCATGTTAAAGACTTTCCTAAAACAACCAAATACTATCTGTACAAAAAGTTCAATTGTGCAGACTTGTCATCTATGGTGCTGCATTTTTTTTGTAAAATATGCCAATCATACATCTGCCCTGAGAATGATAATGTAGATTCCTGTCCAGAATGTGGTGAGGGGTTTAATAAAGAATTAAACAAAAAGGCTGGTCACTTTTTCATCCAGCTCCCATTGAAAAAGCAGGAACTGCTTGAAAAAGAAGCCGTTTTAGATTCCATCCAGAAAAATGTCCACACTAGAAGCAGAGAGATAGGTGATGTCACATCTGGGAAACTGTACCAAAAAGTAAGGAATTCCACACAGTTTGGTCAGAATGGCATTTCTCTTCAGTGGAACAGTGATGGTGTTTAAGTATTTAAATCATCCAGAAGCAGTTTCTGGCCTATTCAGGTAATGGTGAATGAACTCCCATACAAGTTAAGAATCAACAATGTTCTGTTGTCATGTCTGTGGTTTGGCCCAGGAAAGCCCAGGATGGATAGCTACTTGAGTGTTTTTGTTAAAGAGTTAACTGATTTGCACGAAACAGGTGTAACAGTAATAATTCCAGGAGAAGGTCAGAAGGTTGTTAAAATACATACTTTAATTTGTTCAGCAGATTCGGTGGCTAGACCAGCCCTTCGTAACACAACCCTGTTTAATGGCAAGTATGGTTGTGACTTTTGTCTGCATCCTGGTCAGCATGTTCACAAGGGAAGAGAATTCACTAGAGTACACCCCATTAAAGAAAAAGATCCACCTATAAGAACTCATGAACAGCACAAAGCAGATGCAATTGCTGCTTCTGAAAGTGGAAACCCAGTGAATGGTGTTAAAGGCTCTTCCCCGTTGTTGTTTTTACCTGTTTTGAATATGTCACGGTCTTTTGTATCTGAATACATGCACTGTGTTCTTCTTGGTGTAGTAAGGGGGATTTTACCTTTGAGATACATTCAACATTGGTTTTACTTGGTCTATTCAGTGAATAATCTTTTGACAGACTCAATTACTAGAGAAACTCTTAGAAAAGTAAGTGTGGTTCTTAAGGAGTTTGTAAACCAAACTGAGACTCTGTGTGGTAAAAGTCACTTGACCTTTAATGTCCATCTACTTCTGCATTTACCTAGAGGTGTTAGTGACTGGGGAGCTCTTTGGGCAACCTCTGCTTTCCCTTATGAAGGGTACAACAGGGTATTAAAAAGCCTTTTCTAGGGTACACAGAGCGTATCAAAACAAGTGTGTGAAATGTATACTGTGATAAAAAAGGTAAAAAAGCTACAAGCATACAAAGTGCCAGTGAACCTGTACATATTTTCTTAAAAAAACTTATTGGATCAACAAGAATTTCTACTTGGTCATCAAGTTAAAAAAGAAGTACTTGTGTATGACAGGTTTATTTACAATCATGTTTTGTATCGCACTAAAAACTATAACCATGTAATGAAAAGGTCTAACTTTACAGCTGAATTGCAAAATAGTCATGTTGTTGAACTAACCTCTCTTCTGCTAGTAAAGTGCAGAGATGGGCCATGCTCTGTTCATGGGAGAGAGATAGCTATATTGACTGTGAAGAAACTGGAAAAAAATTGCAGATTTTATATACAGTAGAGAGTTTAGCATATCCTCAAACTTTCTCATTGAAATTCACAAGAATGATAAAACAGAGGCTGTGTTTTTGGACCATTTGGAAAGGAAATGTGTTAGGATGTCAATTGATGAGAAGAGTTCTGTGAATTTCATGCCAAATGAAGTTGAAAGGGATTAGGTGTTTCATACTTTAAAATGAGCGTTTCAACAATTCTTCACAAATTAATCAATGTTAACCATGTTTTCATCAGAATGTACAAAACAATTTTCATACGAAATTATTATTACTAAATTATTAAAGAGTAAATAGATTCAAATTCCATTTTAATGTTGTTTTTTGTTTTACTTATTCCTAATCTTGTTATGAGGTTGGCAATCATTCGGAGTTCTTTGCTGCAATATTAAGTTTTATCATTTTTCTCTTATAGTTTTCTCTAAGTAGCTTTGAGCTAAATTACTGCTCTAGACTGCTAAGTGACTGTCCATTTTTTTATTTTCTGATTCCAAAAGTTCATATGATGCTTGCTATGACCTTTCAACTCTGTTGGCAGCATTACAGGACCTATTAGAATCAGGAAGCGCAACAGAAATTTTAGATGAACATGAAGCATTATCAAGCCTTATAACATGGACATGCAGACATGTTTGTCAGCGTGAGCAATACACAGTTAATGCCTGTGTCTTCCTGATGTTTTACATATCACAGACAGCTGTTTCTCACAGCTAGAGCACCACTTGGAAATTAAATACTGTGCAAGTAAAGAAGGAAGGCAGCTTGCAGGAAAATTAAAAAAAGAACACAAGTGACTGCAATTGTCCTGCCCTTTTCACAAATCACAAATTCACAGCCTAGCGATAAGGACGTGGTACAACTCTTTCTGTTTTGACATGTGTAACGTGCAGTGTTGTGTGGTATAGTGCCATTACGGATTCTGTCCCCTGTCGATGAGAAGAGAGGAGGTTAAGAGCTCTAAAACCATGTATGCAGACGAGCTCGGCTCTTTTGCATTGTGGTTTAGATGCTCACTTGGAGTGCGTAGGGTTGCCAGTTCACGCCCAGCCTCCACCCTGTTACACATGTATGAACAGGATAATATAGTATTGTTATTGTCAAAAAGAAAACGTATATGGTTAAAGTAAAGGAGTCTGTACATCTGTTGATTTATTTATATTTTTTAAAAATGTGCATATTTGTATATAATAATTTATTATATCTATTTAAAATTTTGTAGGACAATAAATTATGTCCATATTCATTATGGCTGCTGCTTTGTCTTTTTAAATATTAAGGGTTACTTGAAGTTATCTGCAGGCAACACTTGTGTTATTTACTATGATGTGCTTTTATTTTGTTTTAAAAAGTTTACACACCCCAGCTATATCAGAAATATTTTAAAACAGAATAAAATAAAACAAAAACAGCTCTGCTTAAATTTATTATACATTATTTTGTTCCTACTAATGTGCTATTTTCAGTATCTGGTAATTAAATAAATAGGTTTATTAAACGGTTTATTAAAAGTTAAGTATTTTGCTTTATTCAATCTATAAACCTAGTATATACTGTAAAAGTCATTCTTACATTTTCAGTCCTAAACAGAGTCATAGTATTATTCTTTTGCATACTATAGGAGGAGTCCTATTGAGGTACTATAGGGAGACCCTTTTGAGTACTATAGGAGGATACTTTTTTTTAAAGAATCCTACAGGATTCCTTTAAAACCCTTTTAGTCCTATAGAGAGTCCTATAGTACTACTATAGGATTCTATGGGACATTTCCGTAAGGGTGACTATGGTCATGTAACTCAATTCTGACCCTGGTCAAGTAGCACTATTCTGACTCTGGTCATATGACAAATGACTGCTTCCTAACGCAATTTGTCAAGGCACCGACGAGACGGGAAGCATGCCTTGATTTAGTCTTTTCAAATAACGAAGACAGAATAACTAAAACAGAGGTCAGAGAGCCATTGGCAAACTCAGACCACAACATGGTTTCATTTGAAGTGATTTTCAAAACCCAAAAAGTAATGACTAAAGCTAAGGTTTACAATTTTAGAAAAGCAAACTATGAAGGTATGAAACAGAGACTAACAGAAGTAGATTGGAGTAAAATAGAGAAAACATCCACAGAAAAGGATGGCTGTTTTTTAAAAATGTAGTACTAGAGGTGCAAAACAATTACATCCCAAAAGTAGACAAATCTAAATCTAAAACAAAATGGCCAAAATGGTTTAATAGATCAATTTAAAAAAAAAAAATATTCAGCTGAAAAAAGGCACTTTACAGAGCGTTTAAAAGGGACCAAAAACAAAGTACACATAAAGAGTACTTGGAACTGCAAACATAAGTCAAAAAGGAAGTTAGAAAGGCCAAGAGAGAGAGAGAGAGAGAGAGAGAAATGAACATTGCTAAGGGGGCTAACACCAATTCCAAAATGTTTTTCCAATATATTAAAAGCAAGAGAATCTTCAAAAGAGGAGGTTAAATGTCTAAGAGACACAAATGGCAAAATCATAGACAAAAAAATAGCGAATATATTAAATGATTACTTTTCACAAGTTTTTACAAAGGAGGATACGGACAACATGCCCCACATGCCCCACATGTTGACCTGTTCCTATCCAGTTTTAAATAACTTTAGCATAACAGAGGCAGAAGTGTTAAAGGGACTAGGAGCTCTTAAAATAAACAAATCCCCTGGGCCGGATGAGATCCTCCCAATAGTACTCAAAGAAATGAAAGAAGTTATTTACAAACCGCTAATCAAGATCATGTAACAGTCTCTTGACACAGGGGTTGTACCGACAGACTGGAAAATTGCAAACGTAATACCGATCCACAAAAAGGGAGACAAAACTGAACCAGGTAACTACAGGCCAATAAGCCTGACTTCTATTATATGTAAACTTATGGAAACTATAATAAGATCCAAAATGGAAAATTACCTATATGGTAACAATATCCTGCGAAACAGTCAGCATGGTTTTAGGAAAGGGAGATCGTGTCTAACTAACCTGCTTGATTTTTTGAGGATGCAACATCGACAATGGATAATTGCAAAGCATATGACATGGTTTATTTAGATTTCCAGAAAGCTTTATAAATAAAGCAAGCATTGCTATTATAAAAAGATACCCTTTCTACTTCAACAGACGCATACTGCAGCGAAAACAAAAACGGAAGTACTTTGGAAACACACTGATGACGTCTCCCTACACGTCTCTTCTTACAGAAAGAGGTGGCAGGGCAGCTTTGTGATTAAGGGAAGAAAAGAAAGCATTACCTCACACAAAAATACCGGAGTAAGGAGCCACTTTGCTGTAATTACACCACCATACTTTAGAAAGGGACTCAGCTGTGTAGGGTTTCATTCTGTAGTTTAGTTTTGGACTTTGTTGTGATCTGTATTTCATTTACTTGCACTTATCTGCTCCCTATTGCACTTAACCTAATCTGAAGTATTTTGTATTTCACATGCGCTCGTAGCTAACCCGGATATAACGATCAACACTGTTCTCCGCTCTGGAGCTGCCCCGATATCAAATCTTACTGGGTTTTGTAATCGCTCTTATTAGGACTGAAATCATTGTATTTTGTAGCTTTGCTCTTAATTGTACTGTAATTCTGGATATGCATTTTTTTGTATACAACTGTAAGGTAAGGGCGTGTGATAAGAAATAAATAAATAAATAAATAATAATAATAATTTAACCTTTGTTTTTATATGCGTGCGTCTCATGTGCTTCACAAAATTATAACTATATAAATAAAATGTATTATTATTATTGTTAGTAAAAAAAAAAAATATTAAATGTTAACTCCCCTTTTTTTTGGTTAATAACTTCTGTACATTGAGTTGCTGTAGTTTGAGGAGACTTGATGGGATCCGGCTCTCAGCGTGCTGAAACATACTTCATAATAAACACGGCACTTGTCTCTGTTTTAAGCCTGCGAGGCTGGGTTTTGTATTATGTGGTGTGGGCTCGGTGCTCTGTATTTTGAAACGGCTTTCAGAAGCAGACAGTAGCATATACAGGTGTTTAGGTGTGTTATGGTTCCTGGGCTTTTCAGTTACTGTGCCCCGCATCTAAGGAATTCTCTTGCTCGGAATATTCGGGAAGCAGGTGCAATAACTTCTAGTTTAAGACTTTATTTAAAACCTGACTTTCAGTCCATAGCTTTGATTAGATTATCCAATCTTTGTGTTGTTAAGCACTCAGGCGCTATGGACGTGTAAAATTGTACCGCATAGAAACACTGGCAGCTATAGCTCTGGTTACAGTAATACTTACCGGGGTCTCCTATCTGTACCGACGTATCACTATCGGTATCACTTCAACTTATAGAGTCAGCCATCTTGCGTAAACACAGAAAACACTGACGTTACACTGTACACCCAAGAACGTGTGACGCGTTTAATATCTGAACGGCACGTGTGTATACATGTATAATAGAAACGTTCTATTCCTAAACAGCAGTGTTTATACGTCATCAGGTGTTGACGTTTAGTCATTTGGAACTCTAAATAACGCTCAACGTTATGTGTTTTTAATCTGTGCTTTTTTTTTGGATAAGTTGAATGTTTATATTTTAAACACCAGCCCTGTTATAAACCTGTACGAATGTTTAAAAAATGTTTTACAAATCATAAACGCGTCCATGAGTTTACAAAACAAACTAAATCCTAAACACATTTAGAATTATAAACACAGTGACGTGTTTGAAAAGCGTGACAAATACGTGTTTTAAAGTTAAACACTCGGTCTTACTGCGTACGATATTCGACTGCAACATTATTTTTGTTATTGTTTAGGCTCGATAGGTATTTAAAAAATTAGGTTAACATGTATATTTACAAAATTAATAACAAATGTAAAATGGGGCTCCCGAGTGGCGCATCCAGTAAAGGCGCTCCACGTGGAGTGCAGGATGCGCTCTATAGTCTGGACGTCGCGAGTTCAAGTCCAGCTTATTCCTTTGCCGACGGAGGACAGGAGCTTCCAGGGGGCGGCGCTCAATTGGCCACGCGCCGCCCGAGGGGAGGGAGGGCTAGGTTGGCCAGGGTGTCCTCGGCTCACCGCGCACCAGCGACCCCTGTAGTCTGGCTGGGCGCCTGCGGGCTTGCCTGTAAGCTGCCCGAGAGCTGCGTTGTCCACCAACGTTGTAGCTCTTGGGTGGCTACATGGTGAGTCCGCAGTGTGAAAAAAAGCAGTCGGCTTTTATATATATAGTGTTTTAAATTATTATGTTTTGTTTTACTATTAGTTTTACTTGTTTAGTTGTAGTTTATATAGTTTTTAGCGAAAGCTAAACATGGCAACGTACGTGGTCTTTCTATAATGAGCAACGGGAGTGAAGTTGGTTCGGAGGATTTCGATACCAGCAACAGTGATGCTGACTTATCACTCAGTGATTATGATGAAGAGGATGTGGAGCCAAGAACAATACAAACTGTACGAACAGAAGAGCATGCAGTTACTTTACAGGTAAGCCAGCTGCAAACGGGAAGCTGTTTGGTTTGAAATGGCAGTGCTGTGACTAAATACTATCAAAACACAGCACTGGGTACAGGCAATGCGGCAGCCAGATCCATCACAATGCCTGTGCAAAGTAGCTGTGTACAAGCATTTGTGACTATCCCTCCAACACAAGCGAAGCAGACACTGTAAAAAAGGTACAGGGTCTGCTATGAAAATTAAAACAAAAGAAAAGACAAAAGAAAAGAAAAATGTGCAGTGGTTGCGAAGGCAATCCCGGGTTCTGTTGTATTGAACATTTCAATAAATGGCACAGAGCAAGTCAAAACTGGCACACGTTTTGAAGTTGTATTTATTTGATAATTACTGTTTACTGATTATTATTGTTATTAGCAGCTTTTTTGTTTTCATTGTTAAAAAAAAACAAAAAACGTTTTTATCTCTATATTGAATATGGGTATGTAGTACACAGCAGCATAAAGGGTTAATGAAAAACACAGTTTAAGTCATTTATTTGTGTTTTATTCATCATATGTTAACATTTTATAGCAACTACAGATTTGAAAACATTATTATTATTATTATTATTATTATTATTATTATTATTATTATTATTATTATTTTCAAAATCTGGTACCTGGGAAGGGGTTTCATTTTTACATCTGGAGTTGAAGTGGTTAATAATAAATGAAAATACTTACTGTTAAAAGGCTAGCAAGTTGGTTAAACTCTCCTGGTAGCATTAAGCTTGCTGTGCAGTATTGCTTGAATAGTGTACGAGTGTTTGCCTTCAATTGTTTGTATAAAGTTATTTAAAGATTTTGTTTTCCTAAGCTTTATTGACAAAACCCAGAAGTGTGTGTGGGGTGGCGCAGTTGTTGACATTCGTGTGAGCTGTTTTTAATCAAACTGTCAGATTGTAATCTGTCTGCATCCATCCGTTGTTGATATTAAGAGTTATTTCTTCACCACTTCCAAACCCAAATATTACACTACGAATTGTGTTTTGTTTGCTGTCACTGAAAGCAGATCAGCGCTCAGCCTTTGCTGGGAACACGTGACGTGGGTGTAAAAAAAGTCACGTGATAGAGGGATACTACAGTATAGTTTTATGTCGTAGAGATTGGCTATCCAATGTGTCACTCATTCTGGAGCTGTGTATAGCAATTGCGAAATGATGCGGCAGGGGCGGGGCTTTACTTCAAACAGATATCGCGTGGTTTGACTGTGGCGCTGAACTGTAAGATCGCAATGTACATATTTCTATTTTTTAGTTTGTATTTATACTGCTGGGTTTTTACTGGAGCAATCTAGGTAAAGTACCTTGCTCAAGGGTACAGCAGCAGTGTCCCCTACCAGGGATTGAACCCACGACCTTCCAGTCAAGAGTCCAGAGCCCTAACCACTACTCCACACTGTATAAAAAAAATATTACTGTGTTATTATTATTATTATTATTATTATTATTTATTTAATTTGTTTTGCATTCCACTTTGTATCATGAAAGAAAATTAAAACGTTGATTAATATACGAGTTTTGCAAGTATGACCTGTATCATAATATTGCAGACAGAAACGGACCCCGATTGTAGCGGCGGTAAGAATCCAAGAGTACAACTTTTATCTTCCAAAATAGAAAGCTATTTTATTGATGAAATCGAGTGAACAGCAACACTCGGGCTGCTCTTAGCTGACCGCCAGAGCGCCCCAGGAGAACGCCCCCCACTGCCCCGTGCCTGACAACGGGGTACCGGCAGGACACCCCCGTCCCGCCCCCGCGTCTCCAGCAGAGTAAATCTCCGCGACAACAGAGATCAAATCATGTGAGAGAAGGGAACACGCGGATATCACGTGACTAACACGCTGTCACCGCCCCGCTTTCATTGGAAGAGTCACGCGGAATGATTTGAGACACGTGATCAGTCCTCTCTCATTGGTTAACGCCCGTCGCTGGATGTTTCCACAGCGTGATTTGTACCATCGTCCACAAAACCGTTTTTTCCAGTATTTTTTTGTTAAATTGGTTATTGCAAAGTCAAATTTGAAAAACACCAAACCCGGTAGCCGATTCCACAAAAAAAGACCACGTTTTTCCTAACACTAAAAGGTAAGTGCTGAGTTATTTATTACTCAAAGTGAAATGTATGTATTTGTTAATCTCCATCGATATGCATGAACATTCGTGTGTGTGTGTGTGTGTGTGTGTGTGTGTGTGTGTGTGTGTGTGTGTGTGTGTGTGTGTGTGTGGGGTCGGATTGACAGGCTCAACAAACCCTGTGAACGGGGGTAGCATCTGGTGAAATACTTTTTGAGATACAGCATGGCGAAGAAAACAGCTTGTAAAAAAAAAAAAAAAAAAAAAAGAAAAATGAAGACGCTTTTGTATACACCTGTATCTCGAAAAGTACTGCTAATTTAGGAACCACACTTGGCATACACATAGTCCCGGGAGTGTAGATGTGCAACGGGGTATATATTTTCGGAGGGGTCCTGGTTTTACCGAAATTGAACCAAAAAAGATAACTGTCTGACGTCAGTGCCTGGTAGCGTTGCTTTCGACCGTTCATTTCACTGAATAAATAGGGAGGCATTGAATAGCCTATAGTTCAGCACACACGGGTCAGATCTGTGTTTCTGTCCGGTTAAAACTGGTAATCAGTGATAATAATGAGTGTTTGTGCCTTCAGTACTGGAGAAACTAATAATAATTTGTTCATTTAGGAAATACGTTTGCTTCCCCAAACACTCGTTTTTTTTGGCAGCCTAATAGAAGAACAAGTCAGCTGACTGGCCAAGCTTTATTTCTGATGAGCTCTCATTTTGGCAGGCGTCACAAATCTCCGCCAATTTACGTAGTTTTAGTGCCTCATTTGTTGAGCAATGAAAGAAGGCTTTGTGCAATATGAAAACAGCGGTAGGAATATTATTTTCTTCAGTGCGCTGAAACTATCTGAATATTCTTACAAACATTGCTGCACATTCATTCGAAGCCAAAAAGTCGACGTCTGTGTCTAAAATGGCAAGTGATGTGTGAGATTAACATAAAAACCAACAACAACAAAGTGATGCTTCAGATTTGGCAAGCGAGTCAGAATCGAGGGATACAGACCGCTGCAGGTAATGCACATCGCTCGAAAGTGCTTCACACTTTCCAGACACTGGGCAAAGGTACATGCTACGTATAGTGATCAACGTTTTGTTTTGTTGTGATCCTATTTTCTGTTATGAGGAGAGTAATAAACGAAAATTGTGGGGGGGTTTTGTACAACGCCACCTTTTCCACATATATTTTTTGAAGCGTTTATTTAAGTTACATTTGACAGTTTTCACTTGCATGCACAGCTTAAAAAAGAAAAAGTAAACCCCAGTAATGCTGTTACTTCATGAAAATGTGTCATTTGCCACTTTGTTTATTGCGAAGAAACTACAATGGCAGGGATAAAAAAAGAAAGAAAAAAGCGATATCTACTTATGTACTGTTTCTGCCTGAAATACACACGTGGAAAGTGTATACTTTTATAGTTAATCCAGTGGAGCAAAGTAAAGCCTTCACAACCTATTCTGGAATAGTACAGTTTTACATATTTTAGGATAAATAGTATTGTGCTGCAAGCATTCAAGTTAACTAACGAGCTTTCGTTAGTTAACTTGAATGCTTGCAGCACAGTGATTGTCAGAACATTTTCTAGTTTTAATAAAATTAAAATGAATAACATGCTGTTTTAATAGCATTACAGTGAGATTTGTATAATTGTTTGTTTGCAAGGTGTCATTTGAATACTGGTCAGGAAATGGTATTTGCTTAATATTTTTATTATTAATGGTGATCAAACATTGTAACTTGTTAAGTAGTTATTTCTGAGATGTATTAGTTGATTGGTGCAAGTGCAGTGTTGCAACGTTTTGTTACTGTATGTAAAGTCTGATCGGATAGTCAGATTTTCACGACCATTTAAACAACCCCCCACCACTACGCACATCTTGAGCGCCCTGTGGCCCCCCAAGGTTTGGAAATGTCCTTATCTGGCCCGCCAGAGAATGTAATTGAGTACCACTGCTGTAAATGCTTATGATCTTGTATAGCGTAGGTTCTAAAAAAAAAAAAAGTGAGACGATAATGTTTTGCCAAATAGAATAAAATACAAATGCATACTGTTATATGTATGCGTGTTATATATTCCATATTTAAGCACATACATTAAACACTTTCTGCTATTTGTTTACTGTATATCGCTGCCAAAGGAAGTTTGAGATTTTTTAAATTAACACAAAGTTGTTCTTCAACTGCTACAGAATGTTTATCTTGAAGAGACCTTCTTCACAACACGAAGTAATTTACTGACACTATCGAGAATCTCTTATATCAAATCATTAATCGTGGTAGCTAGCGTCACTTGCAGAGACTTACGCAGGTAGGCCTATATATTAATTTAGCTGTAAGACATTTTCCATCGCTGAAAAAAAAATAGACTTCATGATTAATCTAACTTCAGGTAATTCAGTGAAATATTTTACTTGCCGATATATATTTGGGGACGGCCCACCCCTCCAGACTAGGACATATTTTAATGCCTTCTATGTAATGAATTAAACATTTGCACAATATTCTAGTTCACAATTTAAAATGGAGAAAATGTAATCCCACTATATTGCTATCTATTGCTAGTCAATTATGTTAATGATTTAAACTATTGACAACATGTTTAAGAACATATGAAGTGGGAAGCGTTTAAAATCTTGAAAAAAAATGTATGTACAGTACTGTGCTTAATACGAGTTAGGCCTAATGTATGTACTCTACTGTACTTAATACGTTTCTGATTTTACATTTCTGGATTGCAATGAGATATAAAATACATCTTACAGTATGTCTTTAAAAAATGTAGAGTTTTGACATAGGTTAGATTTAGGTTTATGTTAAGTTGTGTGCTTAACTGTTTGGGTTTATTTTAAGTTTTTTGACTGTAGTAGTAAACAAAAAAAACACGTTTCAAAGGCATGTGGAAATGCGGGTGCATGAACGTTTTATCATTTTTTTTACAAATGGTAATTTGGAGCTTCAAGGAATTTTCCTGTGCTAAGTTTAAACAAGAAGAATGACTTTGTTCGGATAATTTTGTACAGTGGACATATATATGTATGGCATATTATATCATACGTTTGCTTCTGGCCAGAGCCAGTTTGGCGGGTAAATACTTTTGTCTCTGTTCCATTTGGTGGGGGTGGGGGGGAACCCTCGAATTCACCTGCAGTTGCAGATTTTCTTTTTCTCTCTCCAAATGTTAAGCCACACAAAACAAGCAAAGTTGGGTTGCAAATGCATCGTTTTGATTGGGTCGTCAGCCAAGCAGGAAAAACATTTAATTGGATTATTGTACTGTGCTTGCTGTTGCCTGATGCTAGAGCTTCTTATTTATGATGGTAACTTGAGGTATTTCAGTAGAAATGTTCTACTTTAGTTCAGTAGGATTTTTGATGTCATTACAGAAGTAACACTTTTTTTATTCCGTTTGATACTAGACATATTCAAAGCTACACTGCAGTCGTTATCAGTAGAGTATGTACATAACACTGATTGCATACATTCAACTTTTGCTATACAATATTTAAGAACTGGTAGACCATAGATTGATGCATGAAAAATACACAGCCAAATCTGATGTAGAGTCGACTCCACTTATTTGCATATTGAATAATTGTATAATAATTGCTTAACTGCATAGCATGCAGCTGGTCCCGTTTTTAAGCGCATAATTTTCTATGATTGTATGGTACTAAATGCACATTTCGCGGTCCCGAAGTCCGTTGTTCATTGCATTTTAATTTGGATAATTGCATAATGCGAGCAATGTTCAAAAAATATATATGTTTGCGTTTGAGTTTCAAAAATAGCAGTGACGTAAGCGCATAGCAACTGTATGACAGCGGGAAAAGCAGGCACGAAAGACAGTTTTTTACAGTTGTTTATCAGCTCAATCGGCCGACTACTATGCATACTTCCATAAAATTATTTTTTTGCTACGTTGTAGTCAGAAGATCTATAGTAAGGTACTGTGCACCCCTGTTTAACTTTTATTTTTTACTGTACTGTATTACAATATATGAGTTTAGGCCGGCTGTAATATACGGTACATTAGTTTACATTATTTTACTTTTCATATCATAAGTTGCCAGAGAATAGTGTTTTGTATTGAGCGTATAACATTTCAAGTTGGTTTATTTTTGTGAACTTGTCCAATATTTTAAGTTACTCGTAATGAAATATAAAAAATAAATAAAGTTATGAATCTGATCAAAACGAATCATATACATGTACGCCCACTGTATTCCCTCACTCGGCGGTCCGAGCCCATGCAATTATGCTGTCTCCTGTAACTTGTATCCTCTTTTACTTGTTTCACTATCTATCATGAATCATGGAAATACTGTACAGGTGAAAATGCCATATTGATGAGCTTGATAGTTTAAGACGTATAGTTCATGTATCAATAACATAAATGTAAAATTTGGAAAAACAGAACAGGCTGAGTAGGAGCCGTTAACATTGGATTGGCCCAACTATACCTTTGATATTACTATATAAACAGTACTGTAGTATTTGTGTTTTTATTATACTGCAGTGAATGTAATTACAGGGTGTTGCCAACCAAAAACATAAAAATACAACATTTTCCAAGTACACCTGGAGGTCATGTGTTAACTTGTCGTTTTATTTGTTTTAGTGTAATGAAGACAAGATCCATCTACAAATACACAGGCTGTGATTAAAGCCTGACATCACAACTTCATAATCGTATATAATCATTATTTTAGTCATTGAGCAGACGCTTTTGTCAGAAACAACTTACAGAGACTATTTATTTAACTAGGAGAGTTACCCATTGAGACGGAGGCCTCATTACAAGAGGGTCCGGGGGAGGGGGGGAAGTGGGGCACAAACACACTTTTAACCCTAATTAAGGTAGAGGGACTTTAGGTAGGCCGGATTGTATAACCTGCTTTTTGGATTTGGCCATGACACCGGGATTAACATACCTGCTCTTACGAAGAGTGCCATGGGATCTTTAACATCCACACAATGTGGACAGGACCTCGGTTTAAAGATTGAAGTACTACTGAGCCAATTATATTTAAGTCAAACAATTACAAACAAAAACCCCAAAAACTACAATAAAAATCTAGATAAACACAAT
>NW_026708455.1:0-54822 GCF_902713425.1 Acipenser ruthenus | reverse complement strand
ACCCTGTCAATTACACAACAGGTTTCTTCACTTTTCGTTTCTGACCCCCTGAGCTGAGCTCGAGGGGGGCGGAGCTATCCAGAGCCAATAGGAAAGCGTCAGGTTAAAACATAAACACGCCACTCTGAAAGGTGAGGGATGGATTACGGTATTTTGAAAAACAAAGAGCAGAAAAGAGTAAAGGCTATCAGTTATGTTATATTCCGCCACAGGGAAAAAACAAAACTGGCAGTTTTCTTCAGATTATTATTATTATTATTATTTATTTCTTGCAGACGCCCTTATCCAGGGCGACTTACAATCGCAAGCAAATACAAATACATTCAAGTGTTACAATATAAGTCATACAATAAGAACAAGAAATACAATAATTCTCAAGTGTGACAAACCACAATTCAATAATACAGCAGATAATAGTGATAGTTACATCAGGATATGATTAAATAGTGATAGTTACATCAGGATATGATTAAGTACAAAATACTACAGATTAAACACTTGGCAGATTACAGTATTCTGAAGTACAGGATTAAATGTAGTAAAATAGGGGGCAGATAAGAGCAAAATAAAGCACATTTACATGAAGGGTGATAGTGTCCCAGGATACAAACAGAGGAGTTCTACAGGTGCTGTTTGAAGAGGTGAGTCTTAAGGAGGCGCCGGAATGTGGTCAGGGACTGGGCAGTCCTGACAATAGGCAATAGGAGTCTTATTCCCATCCCTGTTTTATTTTAAGAAACCAGTTAGTCTGTGGTGTGACAATGTTGTCAGGCAGAAACGATGCCAGACTATAAAGGCTGAGATGGCTGGTTATTTTAAAGCTCTTTGTGAACAATAGACCTGTTGTCTGTGAGCTGCTGTCAGAGTTAGAATTACAGCTCAGAGCTAAAAGCAAAATAAACAGTCTAGATATAGATGTATAAAATAAAGATTTGGGTACTTGAAACAGGTTTTTAAAATGTAAAATATGTGTTTGTATTTAATGCATCTCAGAGCACCATCTGCTAGATGTATTAGGGTCACAATTAAGTGACAGTGAAAGCGCTCTGCTTCAGAGAGCGTCTGTCACAAGCTAAAGACAGCCCCACAGATTGAACAGTGTTAGGATATTACAGAAAACATCACTTCAATTCTCCAAAGCTAAATGAACATAGAGGTGAAGTGAATGCGTGTCAGACGACAAGCTTAATACAGTAATCAGATCTTATCAATGAGATCAATGAGTTAAACTGATTAAAATATATATATTAGAACGCGCACGCACTCAGACAGCCTCAAATGGTTTTAATTTAAGCAGTTTTGAGATGGTATTAAGTTGCAGTTTCCCCCACCCACCCCCCTTTTATCAGGATAGTTGGTACGGTCCTGGAGTGGCGACACAGACTCATTAAATAATCATGGTGACCTTGCTGCTCTCCTTGACATCATCGGAACCCGGTAACAGTAACTGCGGCAACGGGCATGGGATGGCAGTTCTGATCCAGTGAAACCTGGTTAATTATCACAGCCCAAGAACCAACAAAATGTCCTTAATAAGGGACGCAGTCAAAATGTTAAAAGAAGTTAACTAAATTGTTATTTAGTTTAGATTTCTCTGATGCAACTGCTCTGATTTAGATGTATAATTCTGAATTCTCTCTTTCGCTCTCTCTCTCTAGATATAGATAGATAGTTCTAATGAATGTTCTAAGAACACTGAGACACAGTTCTGAGGTTGAATTCCAATCCTAAAATGATGCAGGTTCAGTCTATCTATCTATCTATCTATCTATCTATCTATCTATCTATCTATCTATCTATCAAACGAGGTATCCAAGTTTTCAGAGGCTTTGTTTTAAAAAAAAAAAAAAGTTTGGCAGCTTCCAGCACACTGTTTTTATTAAGCAGTAATTGAGCAGGGGCTTGATATTCTTGTTGTTAGCATTGGGGGCTGGCTTAATACTGAACATGCTTCACATTGCTGTCAATGGGAGAAGGGAGGGTTCTCCAGTGGTTTTTATATTATTATTTATTTCTTAGCTGACGTCCTTATCCAGGGAGACTTACAATTGTTACAGGATATCACATTATTTTTACATACAATTACCCATTTATACAGTTGGGTTTTTACTGGAGCAATCTAGGTAAAGTACCTTGCTCAAGGGTACAGCAGCAGTGTCCCCCCACCTGGGATTGAACCCACGACCCTCTGCTCAAGAGTCCAGAGCCCTAACCACTACTCCACACTGCTGCCCATAGTAAAACCTGGAATGGGTGAAACGTCTATGCAATAGGAGTCTTATTCCCATCCTTGTTTTATTTTAAGAAACCAGTTAGTCTGCGGTGTGACAATGTTGTCAGGCAGAAACGATGCCAGACTATAAAGGCTGAGATGGCTGGTTATTTTAAAGCTCTTTGTGAACAATAGACCTGTTGTCTGTGAGCTGCTGTCAGAGTTAGAATTACAGCTCAGAGCTAAAAGCAAAATAAACAGTCTAGATATAGATGTATAAAGATTTGGGTACTTGAAACAGGTTTTTAAAATGTAAAATATGTGTTTGTATTTAATGCATCTCAGTGCATTTGAAACACATTGATTTCACTTTGCTTTAAAGGCTTAACGGAAGTGAAAACACACCATTACCCTAATGTTACGATTAGATTAGTTTAATGCCTTGCTTGCCTCCCTCGTTCTAAACTGCGTCGGCTTCAGCTGGTTCAAAATGCTGCAGCCAGAGTGCTTCCTCTGGGTGCGTCGTTCACAGCACATCTTCACTGGCTTCCTCTTCGATTCAGGATTGATTTTAAAAGTATGCTTACTACTTATAAGGCCCTTCTTGGTTTTGGAGGTTCTTTCTATTTAGAGGAAATGTTGGCGCCTTTTGCTCCGAGTCGCTCCTTGAGATCAGCGAATGCTTTGGTTGCTCCCTGCCTTTGGGACTCCATCCCAAGTCATAGCAGAGTCTTTTACGTGAAATTTAAAAACATATTTGTGTGCGTTAGCGTGTCCTTGAGCTGGCTTGATTGGCCAGTGTTTTTTTTTATTTTATAGAGTTTTTATTGGAAAGCGTCCTGGGATGCTCCACATGAAGAGGACATTGCTGCTCTAGAAAGAGTGCAAAGAAGAGCAACCAGAATTATCCCGGGTTTAAAAGGCATGTCGTATGCAGACAGGCTAAAAGAATTGAATCTATTCAGTCTTGAACAAAGAAGACTATGCGGTGATCTGATTCAAGCATTCAAAATCCTAAAAGGTATAGACAATGTCTACCCAGGGGACTTCTTTGACCTGAAAAAAGAAACAAGGACCAGGGGTCACAAATGGAGATTAGATAAAGGGGCATTCAGAACAGAAAATAGGAGGCACTTTTTTACACACAGAATTGTGAGGGTCTGGAACCAACTCCCCAGTAATGTTGTTGAAGCCGACACCCTGGGATCCTTCAAGAAGCTGCTTGATGAGATTCTGGGATCAATAAGCTACTAACAACCAAACGAGCAAGATGGGCTGAATGGCCTCCTCTTGTTTGTAAACTTTCTTACGTTCTTATGTTCTTATGTGCAATATAAAAGCAGACTGGATTGGATTATATTGGATTGGATTGTTAACTAAAAAAATAAAATATTTAATTTAAGGACTTGCAAATTATTTCATATTTGGTTTAGGTTGGAATTTGTGATTTTTTATAGCAGACCCTGATATGATGTGATACAGCCATCTGAAATGTCTTTATAATATATAGCACTAGACCCTGATATTGATGTGATCCAGCCCTATGAAATATCTTTATAATATATAGCACTAGTCCCTGATATTGATGTGATACAGCCATCTGAAATGTCTTTATAATATATAGCACTAGACCCTGATATTGATGCGATCCAGCCCTCTGAAATGTCTTTATAATATATAGCACTAGACCCTGATATTGATGTGATACAGCCATCTGAAATGTCTTTATAATATATAGCACTAGACCCTGATATTGATGCGATCCAGCCCTCTGAAATGTCTTTATAATATATAGCACTAGACCCTGATATTGATGTGATCCAGCCCTCTGAAATGTCTTTATAATATATAGCACTAGACCCTGATATTGATGCGATCCAGCCCTCTGAAATGTCTTTATAATATATAGCACTAGACCCTGATATTGATGCGATCCAGCCCTCTGAAATGTCTTTATAATATATAGCACTAGACCCTGATATTGATGCGATCCAGCCCTCTGAAATGTCTTTATAATATATAGCACTAGACCCTGATATTGAAGCGATCCAGCCCTCTGAAATGACTTTATAATATATAGCACTAGACCCTGATATTGATGTGATCCAGCCCTCTGAAATGTCTTTATAATATATAGCACTAGACCCTGATATTGATGCGATCCAGCCCTCTGAAATGTCTTTATAATATGTAGCACTAGACCCTGATATTGATGCGATACAACCATCTGAAATTCTTTGTATCAGATGGACTTAATATGAATATAAGCTATACTGTTTATTATTCTTATGTAACGAAATAACATAAAATCTATAGTGTGTACTGGTGCTGTGTAAGATATACAAACCAATCTGTATCCACTTGTGGTAACCATTCTGACCTCTCAATTGTGGAGTGGACATCAGCTTGCATCGCACCATATTGTATAGAGAAATATTCCTCAGCTGAATATATTTCAAAGACAAAACAAGAAATGACTGCAGAGATGGAAATAAGACTCCCATTGCGTAGCATTTTGATCCATTCCTGGTTTTACTGGGAGTTTATCAAGATACCCCTGAGCTTGTTACCTATACTCACTGGGGTTAATCAAGCTCGGGGTAAAACCTGGAATGGGTGCAACTGCTCTGCAGTAGGAATTATTTCCATCCCTGCATTGAGAAATCGATTAGTTTGTGTCTGAGGGTGAGGATTAACGAATCTTTTTAATTGGCGTGGCATTAGCAGAGACCACTTTGTTTCAAGACAAATTAGTTTGAAATCCAGCCTGTGAATAATTTACTGTTGTCCGCGAGATAGTAAGAATCGACACAATAATGAAAGTTCAGGGGCTGAATAGTCACATAACCAGTGCCCAACACTTTGGAGTTCTCCAGACAAGCACAAAGCAGTTCAAAGCCAGGTATGATCAGATTAGAGAATCGAGACTGGAGAAACCTCGGGGACTCCGAATGATTGCAAACACCGTGCAATAGTTGTAAATAAAAATCCATTAAGATGCCATTTGAAGCTTTTTACTGTTTAGAAATTCCCTTTGCAGAGTGTTTTCTTACAGAACCCATCTCCTGTGACCTGTCCAAGCAAACAACACTTAAAAAAAACAAAACTTTTTTGCCAAATAACTCTTTATTTTTTCTTTTTTTCTTTAGAAATGGAAATATTTTGAGGGTTTTTTTTCATAATATATTTTTATATCGTTTATCTTTTTTTTTAGCATGGCACAATGTAGATGACAGTAACATCACCTCAAACAACACAACATAGTTTATGAACTGGAAAAAAAGAGCAATAAAAAACACATCAGAGACAATGATAAAGACCCAAGAAGATCCAATCCACCACTGACACTAACAACACTGTATCCTGGACAGCACGTTCTGGTACAAAAGCACATCATGTCTTTATTTACAGTGGGGTCATTCTCTTCAATTAAACAGCGGAGATCTTTTCAAATTGTGAAGCAACTGAGTCTGTCCTGCATTTCTGTAATAATGCAGGGAGGGACCAAGCTAGTGATAATAAATAGACTTTGTTGGTAAGGTAGTCCAATGCTTGTGCTAATTGGGGGTCTGTGAAACCAGCCATCAGTGTATTCATGTATTTAGTTAGTATTTTTATTTAGTGTGCCCAATTTGGAATGTCCCATAATTTTTTCCCCCTCACCATCGCAATCCCGCGCACAGCTGCTCAGGAGAACTGAAGGTTCAGCGGGCGTCCTCCAACCCCAGCTTCCTCTTCTACACCCAGGAACTCAAGAGGGGATGTCAGCGAGCTACCGACCTCTGCAGGACAAAGGCCAGCCCTGCAGGTGTCCGCTCTGAGCTCACTGGTCACCTGGCAGCAGGGTTTGCCGTAGCGAGATGTCTCCCTAACCCACGGGAGCGCCAGAGCCAACGCGATGCTCCCTTTGGAATCCTCTGCCGACTCCGCACAGCCAGGAACCTGCGCTGTGTGACTCACCCTGCACACCACGCGGCTGCGCTTCCACCAGGTGAACCATTCGGGGACCCCCCCTACCATATTTATTTTTAAGGGGGTTCTTAATTGAAACATTGTGAAACCTGTTTTTTTTTCTGCATCGGGTTGCACAGGCTTTGCTTACTCAATGCCATCGTTCTCAATGTATTCTTTGCTTCTGACCAAATCCATCCGGAGCAGAGATCCCCAAGCAGAGGAAAGTCTAATGAAACGGGTGTCAATCACACCTGACGCTTTCCTATTGGCTCTGGATAGCTCCGCCCCCCTCGAGCACAGCTCAGCTGCTCAGAAACGACTCATAAACTGATAGTGGACTAGCCTGTTGTGTAACTGACAGGGTTCATGGGATTCTAATAGAGAGCCCCGGTCAAATGCAGTACTCCAAAAGGTGACCTTGCTCTGCAGTTGAGAGGGAAGTGTCTTTTGTCAGCTAATGTAAAGAATACGGATATGTCATTACCTGTTTCAACCACAGGGGTCAGGGTTGGTCCCTGTTTGGGTGCCACTGTAATTAATTGGTATGTCAGCCCATTGAATTTAATGGAAAGGCAAGGGCTGGACACAAACCACAAACCGCAAACCATACGATTCAAAGAGCAAGCTCTGGGGTCTTGGCTGTCTATGTGTGTGTGTGTTTTGGGATAGCAGGGGTACTAGTTAAAGATCAATTAAAAACACTGAAAATAGATA
The DNA here is from genome assembly GCF_902713425.1 of Acipenser ruthenus. Taxonomy (NCBI): domain Eukaryota; kingdom Metazoa; phylum Chordata; class Actinopteri; order Acipenseriformes; family Acipenseridae; genus Acipenser; species Acipenser ruthenus. Next base: position 47,942 of record NW_026708455.1, on the reverse strand, counting down.
TAGATATATAAACATGATCTCACTACTGATGTTGTCATTAAATACAGTGTTTCATTAAATGACTACAAGCTGTACAGGAGTTTCAAACAAACCCTCTTGTTTTACCCAAAGGGTGGTTCTGCTCCATTATAAAACACACACAGAAACAAAAACACACAGAATCAGTTATGAGAAGGATAACTGCAGTCTGCTGCACTGAAGGCTCAGTCACGGATTTGCTGTTTCACCTCTTGAAAACGTCACTAAAGAGACTAGAAGAGCTCTCGTTTGTCCACACAGCTTTCTGTAGAGGCTCGGAGGTCATTCAGAGCGCTAGCGAGTCTAAAGCGGACCGGTACTTTCTTAACCCCTTAACTGCCACTCATTTTTTACACATTGCAATAGTCCAAATCCAGAATACACTGTGATACAAAGGATTCAGTCCACAGCGGTGAAGGGGTTAATGACGATGTGCATTAGTGTGGAAAGGTGGTTCTCAGATTGACAGAGGGAGAGAGAGAGAGGGAGAGGGGAGGAGAAAAGAGTGTTTTCTCTTATGCTATCATTAGCATTTCCTATTGAGGCACATTTTTAAAAAATGTGGATCATCAGAAATAGATTGAAAGAGGAAAGGGAAGATTTAAGGAAAAGGGAGAGAGAACGACTGAAAGAAAGAGGAACTGGGAGAAAGTAAGAAAGAAAGAAAGAAAGCGAGAATAACAGAACGATTGAAAGAAAGAAAGAAAAACACGAGAGAAAAAGAACGACCTCAAAAAACAGTGAAAAGGAGAAAGAAAGCAGGAGTGTGTTGCCTCTCCCTTGTCTCCAGCAGGGCGTTCAGTTCTGCTGGTGTTGTGCGCTGTGTGGCGGTCAGGCTCTCTGCCTGCTCTCCTGTGTGACTCTCCTGTCCCAGTCCTCCCATTGATCTTGGAGAGCCATGTGTTTGAAGTCCTCTGCTGTGCAGCGCCATCGATACGAAACACGTTGCTGCTTCTCTAACACAGAGCAACACGAAGCAACCTGCAGCCACACAAAACAGCCTGGCTGCTTAATCAAGGCTGCCTCTCCCATTCACTTGCATTGAAAACAATGTTACTCTTGTGACGTTTTTACATGCTGGTTGTTAAAGCAGGCTAGTGCAGGTGTCCATTGATACAGGTTTTTGCTTTCAATGGACAGGGCGCTGGGGACTCCCATTCAGTTGCATTGAATAGAAACAACTGTTTGGTTGCTTGATGAAGGCACCCGCTTAATACAGAGGTTTTAATTTCACATGAAGTCTTCAGCACATTTTGCTGGGTGTGAAAATCTGACAGCCCAGTTTGCCACACATTCCTAGCCACCAGCTTTCTAATGCATCCTCCCACTGCACTAAGAGCCTTGATGACTGAGAATGGTTTTGGATACAGGTGCATTAACCACACTGGACTGTCATGTTTGTTGCCTTATCTAATACCCGTACTTACAACAGAATGATCGCATGATGTGAAATACATGGTGTTAATGACAGACTCGTGTGGCAAGAGGTAATATTTGAGACTGCATTATAGCAAACGCACTGGGACAGAACATGTTCCTTCTCAGAGGTTCGGCCACTGAGATTGATACTGCACACTTGGAGTGAGCTCAGAAGTTCAGTCTGTGGTGTAATTTGGAGGTACAGTGGCGGAGGCTCTGTCTGGGGTCCCCCCTCTCTCGTTCCGTCTGCAGTTGGAAGGCCTCTCGTCCCCCCCCCCCTCCTCCTCCCCCTCTCGCTCCTCTACCCTCTCGTGCTGTCGCTCCTCTCTCCCAGCAGCCAGTAGGTCCTCATCTTGCCCTTCCCCTTCATCTCCACATCTCCACGCAGCTCCAGCTCGAAGGTGCTGAACTCCTCCAGCACAGCGTGGGTAGCAGCGGACATGTGGATCTTCAGAGCTGCCACACAAAAACATGAATGTGTTGATTTCAATGCAAGAAAAAACGTCCTTCCCCCATCTGTACAGTTAGGGGTGTGCTAATACTAGTACCTATACTGGTGATTGCTTTTAGAAGTACTGATGAACCCGTTTTACATCACCTCGCTTAATATCATACCCTGTTTATTATCACGATTTTTCAAAAATCACTCCAGGTTCTTTGAGAAATTACCTCTCTTAATATCATCTCACAAACCCGCTTATTGTCATGTTTTGTGCAGCCTGTCAAATGCTGCGTGGGCGGGCTTTACTAAGCAACCACAGGATAGAATTAATTTCCAACGCAACTAACAACCAATAATCATCTCGGCTGATGAACTGACAGTTTGTGCAGCCTGTCAAATGCTGCGTGGGCGGTCTTAATGGGATGCAGTTCTGTTACAAAACACCAACGTCACCAAATTTTTCTTCTTTAACATAGTCTTATACAAATGCACACAAAACAATATCAAGTGCCTCACCTAACTGATCGCTCTCATCAGTCGACAGTTCATGCCTTTTTTAGATAATGACTCAAACTGGTTAGTTCCAGTTAATGATACAAAACGTATTTGTCCTGCACTAAATTATATGCATTTGGTTAAATTAAAGAATGACTAAATGTATTATAAAAACACTGTTCTTTAATTCACTGTGAGTTTTCTTTTCTCGCACGCATAATGTGCTGTCATAGGCAAACATGAAACCAGGTTTATTTATTTATTTAAGGAGGCAGTCCAGTGATTAAAGTCTAGAGCTTACAACCAGGAGGTCACCGGTTCAAATCCCACCTCTGCCACTGACTGACTCACTGTGTGTGACCCTGAGCAAGTCACTTAACCTCCTTGTGCTCCATCCTGCGGATGAGATGTTAAATCAATGTCCTATTGTAAGTGACTCTGCATATAATGCACAGTTCACAGCCTGCCTCTGTAAAGCGCTTTGTGATGGTGGTCCACTGTGAAAGGCGCTATATAAAAATAAAGATTATTATTATGAATTGCAGTAAGAATCGCTCAGAATGATTGCAAACGACTATGGAGTTCCTGAGGGCTCTATGGAGTGTATGGAGTTTCTGAGGGCTCTATGGAGTGTATGGAGTTTCTGAGGACTCTATGGAGTGCATGGAGTTTCTGAGGGCTCTATGGAGTGCATGGAGTTTCTGAGGGCTCAGTGGAGTGTATGGAGTTTCTGAGGGCTCTGTGGAGTGTATGGAGTTTCTGAGGGCTCAGTGGAGTGTATGGAGTTTCTGAGGGCTCTATGGAGTGCATGGAGTTTCTGAGGGCTCAGTGGAGTATATGGAGTTTCTGAGGGCTCAATGGAGTGTATGGAGTTTCTGAGGGCTCTGTGGAGTGTATGGAGTTTCTGAGGGCTCAGTGGAGTGTATGGAGTTTCTGAGGGCTCTATGGAGTGCATGGAGTTTCTGAGGGCTCAGTGGAGTGTATGGAGTTTCTGAGGGCTCTATGGAGTGCATGGAGTTTCTGATGGCTCTATGGAGTGTATGGAGTTTCTGAGGACTTTATGGACTGTATGGAGTTTATGTGGGCTCTATTGAGTTTCTGATGGCTCTATGGACTTTCTGAGGAGTGTATGGAGTTTCTGAAGACTACAGAGTTTCTGAGGGCTCGATGGAGTGTATGGAGTTTCTGAAGACTATATTGTTTCTGAGGGCTCGATGGAGTGTATGGAGTTTCTGAGGGCTCGATGGAGTGTATGGAGTTTCTGAAGACTATGGAGTTTCTGAGGGCTCGATGGAATGTATGGAGTTTCTGAGGGCTCAATGGAGTTTCTGAGGGCTCGATGGAGTGTATGGAGTTTCTGAGGGCTCTGTTGAGGCTGTGCTCTGAGAGCTCTATTGAGGCCACACTACCGGTTCTGTCTTACCTTCCCCGTTGGACTCCATGCGGGACGCAGTGTTGACGGTGTCTCCGAACAGACAATACCTGGGCATCTTCAAGCCCACCACCCCGGCACACACCGGACCTGAGAGAGGAGAACAAACCAACATTAGCACAGCACAGTGAAAGCATGGTAACGAACAGCGAGGTATGGTAAAGCATAGTAATAAGAAAGACAAACCAGGATAAACTATGGTAAATGCATACTATAAGCATGGGGGGAAACTGCAAACATATCATGGTACGCTTTTATAAGGGCCTGCAGGGGTCTGATGGTAAGTTCTATTCACCTTGGCCGCCCTTCCTGTCCTCGGTCAATTTAGAAACCTAAATTCAATGACAAAAGTTTAGACTAGAAGTCTTTCTCATCCGTCTCTGTCTATCTGTCTCATGATGAACATAATCTGATAAACTCTCAATTTCACACAACTACTTAAAGAAACTTCAATTTACTTTCAAGCTTTTAGTATTTCTAAATTTAGTGTTTTATGGATGGATGATCATTTTTTTTTTAAGATGCTTTAACCTCTCACAATGCTTAGCTATGCTTCCCCATGCTGTGCTTGACTACACTGTGCCTGTACTGCTCTCTGCCTCACCGCTGTGAATGCCGATCCTCAGTTTGAGCTGCTGGTCGGGTCTGTGTCGGATCTTGAAGGTTCGGACGGCATCCAGCAGAGCAAGAGACATGCGAGCGATCTCCCGGCCGTGCAGCTTCCCATTGCGCACAGGCAGCCCAGAGACCACCATGTAGGCATCCCCTATCGTCTCCACCTGCAATCAATAATCAATACATAATCAATCACAGCTTCCCATTGCGCACAGGCAGCCCAGAGACCACCATGTAGGCATCCCCTATCGTCTCCACCTGCAATCAATAATCAATACATAATCAATCACAGCGTCCCACTGCTCACAGGCAGCCCAGAGACCACCATGTAGGCATCTCCTATCGTCTCCACCTGCAATCAATAATCAATACATAATCAATCACAGCTTCCCACTGCGCACAGGCAGCCCAGAGACCACCATGTAGGCATCCCCTATCGTCTCCACCTGCAATCAATAATCAATACATAATCAATCACAGCTTCCCACTGCGCACAGGCAGCCCAGACACCACCATGTAGGCATCCCCTATCGTCTCCACCTGCAATCAATAATCAATACATAATCAATCACAGCTTCCCACTGCTCACAGGCAGCCCAGAGACCACCATGTAGGCATCCCCTATCGTCTCCACCTGCAATCAATAATCAATACATAATCAATCACAGCTTCCCACTGCGCACAGGCAGCCCAGAGACCACCATGTAGGCACCCCCTATCGTCTCCACCTGCAATCAATAATCAATACATAATCAATCACAGCTTCCCTCTGCGCACAGGCAGCCCAGAGACCACCATGTAGGCATCCCCTATCGTCTCCACCTGCAATCAATAATCAATACATAATCAATCACAGCTTCCCACTGCACACAGGCAGCCCAGAGACCACCATGTAGGCATCCCCTATCGTCTCCACCTGCAATCAATAATCAATACATAATCAATCACAGCTTCCCTCTGCGCACAGGCAGCCCAGAGACCACCATGTAGGCATCCCCTATCGTCTCCACCTGCAATCAATAATCAATACATAATCAATCACAGCTTCCCACTGCGCACAGGCAGCCCAGAGACCACCATGTAGGCATCCCCTATCGTCTCCACCTGCAATCAATAATCAATACATAATCAATCACAGCTTCCCACTGCGCACAGGCAGCCCAGAGACCACCATGTAGGCATCCCCTATCGTCTCCACCTGCAATCAATAATCAATACATAATCAATCACAGCTTCCCACTGCACACAGGCAGCCCAGAGACCACCATGTAGGCATCCCCTATCGTCTCCACCTGCAATCAATAATCAATACATAATCAATCACAGCTTCCCACTGCGCACAGGCAGCCCAGAGACCACCATGTAGGCATCCCCTATCGTCAAGGCTAGGGTGGGGCGATACAAATTAATGTGGGCATCTCAAACAATCACCACCTGCTATCAATCAACAATCAGTTGTCACCCCCTGTAGACTCCACCTGCAGTCAATAACCAATAGGTTTCCCCTACAGTCTCCATCTGCAACCAATAATCTATAATCAATAACAGCTTCCCATTCTACACAGGCCGCCCCAAGACCACCATTTAGGAAGGCAACCAGTCAATAATAATAATAGGGTTGTGCTGATACCTGTACTGGTACAATTGAGTACCAAGCCGATTGGAAATGAATGTTCCTCATCCGGGGCACTGACATGTTTACTGCCGAATATTCAGAAGTTAATCGCCACTGATTGGTACTCAATTGTAAAGGTGAGGGAAGGACAGCTTTTCTTGTTTTCACATCATCACGTTAATTAATGGATTTATTGAATACCTGCCGATAAGTACTTAAAGGAGTACACGCCTAATCGATAATCAATCATAGCTTCCCATGTAGGAATCCATTCATAATCGATAATAACCGGAAAGGTCTGGGGATAATGGGGCCCTCTGATCCTTCGCACCTCAGTGGACGGATCATCTTCTCGAGTGTTTGTGTTCTTTACCTTGTAGACGTCGAAGTTGTCTATGATGGCATCGAAGCAGGTGTACAGATCATTGAGCAGGGTCACGACCTGCGGAGGACAGGGAGGTACAGTTACAACAACCAGGCTCTCTCAGTGATCTAAACCAGGGCAGAGTGGGACAGCGCCTCCCTGAGCTCTCCTCTAGTGAAATCTTCAGCAGTGAGCCGACAAATAGCATCAAGGTCTCAAGGTCCTTTCCAGAGAATTATACAGCAGTTACTTTGCAATATTACCCACTTATTACAATGCAATCACACTGCTTTCTAATCAGACAATTACAATAAAACCTTGTATGTATAGCAATGGCCAACAATTTAGCATCACCGAGAATTTTAATCTTCTAATCAAAGAAACTACAAAATGAGATCGCAAAAGTCTACCAGGAGCCATAACAGCAGTACAGTATTTTGTGTTATATTTTGAAATGTCAAATTTTGTCAGTTTTCCGTTAACTATATGGAAAACTACAAAGCAGTGTGGAATTCAATATTATTATTTATTTCTTAGCAGACGACCATATCCAGGGCAACTTACAATTGTTACAAGATATCACATTATTTTTACGTACAATTACCCCTTTATAAAGGTGGGTTTTTACTGGAGCAATCTAGGTAAAGTACCTTGCTCAAGGGTACAGCAGCAGTGTTCCCCACCTGGGATTGAACCCACGACCCTCCGGTCAAGAGTCCAGAGCCCTAACCACTACTCCACACTGCTGCCCGTATGTTAACGTAACCTTTTGGCCAGAGCTGTATGTTTCTAAGTGTTCGGGGCTCTAATCAAGTGGAGAGTGTAAGAGGAAGTCGACTCTCACCTTGATTAGAGGTAACCACCAAACACATTCAATCTAAAAAGCTGATATTAACATATCTATTTATGTACAACCTGGTGTGGTTTTAACCATTTTGAATGCTGTGTTGTGGACATTCTCAGTGCGACATTATGACATTATAAGCAGTGGTGTAGTGGTAAATAAAAAAGTGGGTACACTGCCCTGTTTGGTAGAGTTGAACAGATACATTGAACAGATGCATTGTTACTGGCCCTCAGCCAACCACGCAGCTGCTTTCAGGTTCTGTTCATGTGAACAGCCACAGAGCCCATGGTGAGCTTCACTGGACAGTTCTGTGATCATCCTTTCATGGGCTAGGATGAAGGCTACTGCCCTGCAGGTCCAGTGTGCCTACCAACATAACATTAACAGAACACAAACAACCAATCATACTCACTCACACACACACGCACACACACACACACAGAACACGCAGTCCAGTGGCCACGCCCCCTTCCTCATGCCACAGTTCAAAGAGAGCTCTCAGCAGTCAGTCTCGCGCCCAGCAACGCAACACAGATCATTAATATATCTTGTCTTTAACCCAGGATCTGCATGTCACAGGAGAGTAGAAGTGAGTAAACTCTGTATCCCTTATTTGAGAAGATGGGTAAACGCTATGTTGCCAAAGTAAAAGTGCGTAAATGCCTTTTACATGTGTATACCCTCGACTACACCGCTGATTATAAGTGGAGCTGCTACCAAGAGGCTCCAATGGGGACGTCACTAATAAAGTCACTTCAAAGGGACAGAGCCAGATGGTGACTTTATCAGGAGTTCACTGATAATCAGGCAAAAAGCAAGTGCCGGTAAAACAAACATGCCTATTTTGATGTGAATAATATGTGCTATGTGTTAATAATACTAACATCAGCATGAGACCCGTGCTGGCCCCTCCACTACGGAGCGCTCTGCAGTTAAAGGGTTGGGCTCTGAAGCTCATGGTTTGCGCTCCAGCCCTCGCCTCTCCATTCAGTTCAATGGGCTGAGATGCCAACTCATTACAACATGTACTGTAAACCTTACAACCTTTCTCAAAAAGTGAGAGTAAGCTGAAATCAGATGTCTAACGTAGAGTGACAGTAACCAGAGTGATATGATCAGGCGCTTTGGCTCCCATTATATTCTGGTGATCAGGACTTTCCAATGCGACCATAAGAGTGGAGTAGTGGTTAGGGCTCTGGACTCTTGACCAGAGGGTCGTGGATTCAATCCCAGGTGGGGGACACTGCTGCTGTACCTTTGAGCAAGGTACTTTACCTAGATTGCTCCAGTAAAAACCCAACTGTATAAATGGGTAATTGTATGTAAAAATAATGTGATATATTGTAAGACGCCCTGGATAAGGGCATTAATAATAATAATAATAATAATAATAATAATAATAATAATAATAATAATAATAATAAGCGACACTAACAGGGGCTCTATCAAGTGGTCGATTGGTTATTGACAGGGAAGAAGGCAGTGAAGGGGTGGGGACAGTTTCACTCTAAAGGTGCAAAAATGTTTTAAAATGAAAATGCATGTGTGCTATAACACGTGTTTCTTTCAAAACTGCACATCTGAGACCTATACAATGATCAGCTGTGCATGGCGGTGAGCAGCGGTGTGTCACCCCCTCGTTCTGGGGCGCAGCGGGGTGCGTACCTGCATTGGGGTGCTCTCCGCAGACAGGGCGGTGAACCCGATGATGTCGCTGAAGTAGATGGTGACGGAGTCGAAGGCCTCAGCCTGGACTGTCTCCCCTTTCTTCAGCTGCTCTGCCACAGAGCTGGAGGGGAGAAGAGAGAGACAGTTGTGTAATGCAGTGGTGAGGTTGCGTAAGGCACTGGTGATACTGTGTCCAGTTCTGTTTACCACAGAACCAAAGGGACACTGTGGCCCTGGAGAGAGTCCAGAGAAGAGCGACCAGACTAATCCTAGGGATTAAAGGACCGAGCTAAAAATAAAGGCTGAAAGCACTGAATCTCAGAACTGTGTCATTCCGGGTCTTACAAGAACTGAATCTATAAGCCTGGAACAACGAAGAATCAGGGTGGGTAACATGATTGAAGTCTTTAAAATCTTACAAGGAGCTGACCTAGTTAAGCCCGACCGTTACTTTAAGTGCAGCACAGAAACCAGGACCAGAGGGCACAGCTGGAAATGAAGTGGAGACAGATCTTAGGACAGAGGGAAGGAGACACTTGTTCACTCAGAGTGGGGAGGGTATGGAATGGGCGACCCAGTCACACTGTTGATGCTGAAACACTTCGGTCCTGCAAGACCCGGACTGACAAAATTCTGAGCGGCTAGGAAGCGGACGAGCGTTGACGGGCTGAACGGCCTCCTCTCGTTCGGAAACATTCTTATTTTGCTATGTTTAAGAGAGAGAACCACAGCGTTCCCACTTTATAACAGTCAGGAGCCATAGCTACCAAAAAAACACCAACACCTTTTGTAAAATGGATCCTCTTATTAACTTTTCCTTTGAATTTACCTGAAGGAAACATTACTGAAACATTACTTCTGTTTTTAATAAATACTCTCAGCACGTCACAGCCCCTGTAGGCCTGCATGCATTATTCAGGGTTTGTGACGCACAGTCTTCTAACCCCTAGTGGCAGACAGACTCACTGCGGCAGTATCTGGTAGAGCAGGGCCTCTGCTCTGCGTTTCTCCTCCAGGTATGCCTGAGTTCGTTCCTCCACGAGCTCCTCCAGGTTGTTGGCGTACTGCTCCATGCGGGACAGCAGGTTGTCCAGGATGTTGGTGCTCAGCTCCCTGGGACACACAGGAAGGTTTAATATCAGTGCAGGACCGGCTGGACTCCTGTTCAAACTCACACAGTCTCAACTCTGGTTGAACTATCTCTCCTGTTTCCCAGTCTCTCCCTGTCCCTCCCATTCCCTATCTCAATCTCTCCAATTCCCTCCCAGTCTCTCCCTGTCCCTGTCCTTCTCACTCCCTCCCAGTCTCTGGTACTTGTTAAATTTGCACAGAATTTTCTTGATATAATTAAACCTGGGTCTCTTCATCCTCTCAGCCCCTCAGCACCTCCCTCAGTCCCCCCCACCCCACCCTCCCAAGTCATCCCAGTCTCTCTCAGCCCCCCCCCCCAAGCCCCTCAGTCTCTCCAATCCCCTCCTCTCCCAGGCCCTGGTACCTGTTGAACTTGCGCAGTATGATCTTGACCTGGTTGAACTCGGGTCTCTCGAGCGTGTCCTCTGCCCAGCAGCGCTGCATGAGTTGCCCTAGCTCCTCGGTGTGGCAGTGCGCGTTCACCAGGGGCCGGAAAAAGGGGTGCTCCCCCCGGACCACCCTGTCAATGATCTCTGAGAGAGAGAGAGAGAGAGAGAGAGAGAGAGACCTGTCAATGATCATAAGAAAGAACATAAGAAAGTTTACAAACGAGAGGAGGCCATTCAGCCCATCTTGCTCGTTTGGTAGTTAGTAGCTTATTGATCCCAGAATCTCATCAAGCAGCTTCTTGAAGGATCCCAGGGTGTCAGCTTCAACACATTATGGGGAGTTGGTTCCAGACCCTCACAATTCTCTGTGTAAAAAAAGTGCCTCCTATTTTCTGTTCTGAATGCCCCTTTAAATCTCCATTTGTGACTCCTGGTCCTTGTTTCTTTTTTCAGGTCAAAAAAGTCCCCTGGGTCGACATTGTCTATACCTTTTAGGATTTTGAATGTTTGAATCAGATCACTGCGTAGTCTTCTTTGTTCAAGACTGAATAGATTCAATTCTTTTAGCCTGTCTGCATACGACATGCCTTTTAAACCCGGGATAATTCTGGTTGCTCTTCTTTGCACTCTTTCTAGAGCAGCAATATCCTTTTTGTAACGAGGTGACCAGAACTGAACACAATATTCTAGATGAGGTCTTACTAATGCATTGTAAAGTTTTAACATTACTTCCCTTGATTTAAATTCAACACTTCTCACAATATATCCGAGCATCTTGTTGGCCTTTATTATAGCTTCCCCACATTGTCTAGATGAAGACATTTCTGAGTCAACATAAACTCCTAGGTCTTTTTCATAGTTCCCTTCTTCAATTTCAGTATCTCCCATGAGAGAGAGAGAGAGAGAGAGAGAGAGAGACCTGTCAATGATCTCAGAGACAGAGAGCGAGAGAGAAAGACCTGTCATTGATCTCTGAGAGAGAGAGAGATAGAGAGAGAGAGAGACCTGTCATTGATCTCTGACAGAGAGAGACCTGTCATTGATCTCTGAGAGAGAGAGACCTGTCATTGATCTAGTAATGTCTAGCAATGACCATGTCCCTGCCACATTACAGAAATATACAAATGATAGAAGGACAATAAAGCAATCACGCAATGAAGCAATCTCCAACATTGAGAGAGAGACGCTTCCTGCATCGCGGTCGAATTGAAGCAGAGCTGTTAAATGGCTGACCACAGGGGGCGCTGTGTGGCAATCAGCCCTGATCAGCACAGTGGGAAACCAATCAGAAGCAACTCCACTTACTGAAGAATCTCAGTGTGTAGAAAACGCTGGAGAGAGTCTAGAAACAGAATGCGGGGGAGGGACGCACGCACAGTGAGTGGTAATTGGTCAGTTTTCTACATGCTTTTCCAATGGTTATAACATACTTAATATATACGTAATATGCTATAACCACATGCTTTACCATCCTTCCCTGAAAGAGGGTGAGGATGAGATAGGGATAGAGAGGGAAAGGGAGAGGGAGGAAGAGAGGGATTGACAGGGTTAGAGAGAGAAGGGAAGAGGAGAGAGGCACACGCTTCGGAGGACAGCGTGTGTTCGTCTTCGCCACTCCAGAGTCAGCGCAGGGGTGGTAACGCTGAGCTGAGCCTGAAATACAATTGGCTATTTCAAACTGGGAGAAAAAAAATCAACTGGAGACAACTAAATTTAAAAATAAATAAATAAATAAAAATAAAAGAAAGAGGGATGAGGGAGAAAGAGGTATAGAGAAAGGGAGAGACTGATGAGAAAGCTGAAGCCAATCTAAAAAACGAAGAAAATTCAGTTTCCATGCTTTCACAGATAGCATCGCACTTTCCTGGTCACCTGCTGAGTAAAATGATCCAAAACTAATTAATATACATTAATATAATTATTTATTTCTTAGCAGACGCCCTTATCCAGGGCGACTTACAAGATATCACATTATTTTTACATACAATTACCCATTGATACAGCTGGGTTTTTACTGGAGCAATCCAGGTAAAGTACCTTGCTCAAGGGTACAGCAGCAGGGATTGAACCCACAACCCTCCGGTCAAGAGTCCAGAGCCCTAACCACTACTCCACACTGCTGCCCAGAAAAAAAAATATTAATAAAGTAGTGTGACAGAGATCGAATGACTCTTGGTGTTAGATCTCCCTCTCGACCTGTGAGGGCACGGTGCACGAGGAACAGAGTACCCTTAATGAAATGGCACGACAATTTATTCCGTAGGGTAGATGGAAGTCGGGCATTTCGGAAGGGGGCGGAACCATGGCACCCGAGCTCAGTGACCCGGACGGTAAGCGGCGTGGCATCCGAGGACTGGAGGAGCGGATGCGCTCGTTAACCTCGGGGTCATGGGCGAGGGTATAAATAGGGGGCATGGCTTGAGTGATCTGTTCCTTTGTATATGGTTAAACAAACTAACCGAGAAGGAGCCCGTAGCGTGAAGAACTGTGAGAGTTTTCGTGTCTGTGTCTAACCTCTGTGTGTCTTGTGTATTGTTTAGCCACTGAAGGATACTGAGCACGATCCGGAGCTGCAGCCGCAGGCCAGCGACAAACCCGGACTTCACCATTCACTCTTTGCACTGTCCGAACTGTCTTTGTTTTCACCACTAGCACTATAATCACGCACTGTCAAAACTGTGTCTGTGTTTTGTGTTTTGTGTGGGTGACTGAACGGGACTTTGGGGTTACGGGTCAAACCCGTGGATTACAAATCAGAAGTGATATACGCCGCTGTATCACTTCCAACACTGTTATTATTTACAGGTTTTGCCTTGAGGCTCTGGACATTTATTGAATTAAATAAACACCCTTGCACCTGTACCAACGTTGTCTGTGTGGTTATTCTGCACTGCACTCGTTACCACTTTGCCACAAGTAGTTATCAGATATCCCTTCTGAAAGTTTATCACACTAATTTAGTTTTTCCACAGTTTGCCATGTTTATGACTGTTTTCCTGTAACTTTCATGAGGGTGCTGCCTTCCTAACCCTGGATGAAACGTGTCTGATTGGATAAAGAAAAGGGCAGGCGCTGGCGATCAGATCACTTCAACGATAAAACTGCTTGCTCTGGGTTTAAAGCACCACTCCATCAAATGTTAATGAAGGGTTATTGAATTAGATTATATTTCCCTGACACACGCAGCCTGCCTCCCCTCCTTCTCTCAAGCATGATCTCCCCTCCATCTGGACGGCCGGGACGTTAACAAATCCAATCTCCTTTTTAACTAATCGCATTTGCGGCTCTGCTTTCGAGGCAATGTTTTTGTGAGACGTGATTTAGGGGGGGTCTGCACCTCCTGGCACGGGCTGTTCCAATCCTCTGCGTGTGACGATCGTGCAGGCAAATAAACACTAAAAATAAAAGGGCTTCTGTTGAGATGAATGATTTACAATGCTTCCCTATGCTTTACCAGACCTCTCTATGCTTTACAATGCTTCCCTGTGCTTTAACAGACCTCTCTGTGCTTTACAATGCTTCCCTATGCTTTACCAGACCTCTCTGTGCTTTACAATGCTTCCCTATGCTTTACCAGACCTCTCTGTGCTTTACAATGCTCCCCTATGCTTTACCAGACCTCTCTGTGCTTTACAATGCTCCCCTATGCTTTACCAGACCTCTCTGTGCTTTACAATGCTTCCCTATGCTTTACCAGACCTCTCTGTGCTTTACAATGCTTCCCTATGCTTTACCACACCTCTCTGTGCTTTACAATGCTTCCCTATGCTTTACCATACCTCTCTGTGCTTTACAAGGCTTCCCTATGCTTTACCAGACCTCTCTGTGCTTTACAATGCTTCCCTATGCTTTACCATACATCTCTGTGCTTTACAATGCTTCCCTATGCTTTACCAGACCTCTCTGTGTTTTACAATGCTTCCCTATGCTTTACCACACCTCTCTGTGCTTTACAATGCTTCCCTATGCTTTACCAGACCTCTCTGTGCTTTACAATGCTTCCCTATGCTTTACCATACCTCTCTGTGCTTTACAATGCTTCCACTGTGCTGTATTCGTTTGCTGTGCTTTTACTCTGGGAAGCTTTTATAAGGGGTAGTACCAGATATCATGTTTTAAAATGAAAATGTTAAGAATTAAGGCCGACACAGCGAATGGATGTGCACTGTGGGTAATTTATGGGATTGACAGGTGAGCGAGGCCTTGCTGTCATGGCAACCATGCACAAAGTGCTGTCGCTCGCACCACTGCCCCCCAGCGCAGGCTATTCGCTGCTCAAACACTCCCCCCCCCTCCCCTCACCCGCTCCCTCTCGCCTGTTGCTACGCTATCACACGGATCTGACACATCGAGGAAGGATAAGATGCACTTAGTCAGCACCAGCTTCAGCAAACTGGGGTCCGTGAAACAAACAGCCCCTTCAATTAACTCATTCAAAGCATGTTAATATTACAAAATGAGATCCAAAAACACACGGAGAGTGCTGAGGAGAGCTGGAAAGATACAGCTTAGCTGTGTGGTTCTAGTGAACCTCTTTCGGGAAAAAAATGTATTTAAGACTGGAGTTAACGCTCTGTATTCAAGTACTGAGTGCTTCTGGTTTTGTAAAACTGAATTGGAGACTGGAACTATCAAACACACAACAGTGCTGGACTGAGGAACCCTAAAGGAACTCAGATTGAAAAAGACTTCCACTCCAAACGTTTGTCCTTGAATTGAAGTTTCTTTACACAGCAGTGTGACCCATTCCTGAGTTTAAAAAAGACTTGAGCTTGTTACCCATACACTGGGGCTAATCAAACTCATAGTGAAACCTGGAATGGGTGAAACTGCTATGCAATAGGAGTCTTATTTCCATCCCTGCTATATCCAATCCAATCAGATAGGCAGGTCCTAATAGAGTGGCCAGGTGGTGGACCTCAGCCATTAAGAGGTTAGAAAAGAGAAGCAGGACACCTCAGCATGGAGTTTACATTAGTGTGGGATAAAATGGAAAGTGTCTGTAGTGTTAGTTCACACTGCGATTGCTCCTGATAGTTTCACAGCCTTCCTGTTTATTTTAGGTAATAAACGAGTCCACTCTGAAAGCTTGGCCCCTTTCCAGCACCTCTTAACAACTTTGTTTGGATTTCAAATAGAGCTAACCATGCCAGAATCTGATCTGTAACTCATGGTGCAGCAATCTCCAACATTGCTGTATCTCTCAGAGAAAGACGTTTCACTAAAACAATCTCAGCTCCATTACATGCACTTGTCTAAACACTCCATTCTCAGCTCTCCAGTGCTGTGTCACTGCGTGTGTCAATGGGAGCGCCAGTGTGTGTGTCTCAGTATCTCTATGTGTCTCTATGTGTGTCTATGTTTCAGTGTGTGTCTCAGCATCTCTCTGTGTGTCTCCATGTCTCAGTGTGTCTCTGTGTGTCTCCATGTCTCACTCTGTGTTTCACCTTTAGGGCTTGGCAGGAGACCCTCCAGGTAGAAGGGTCCATTCCTCAGTGCGATCTCCTGCAGGATGATTCCAAAGCTGTACACATCCCCCTTCTGAGTTCCCTGGGGCGGGGGGGCCTCCATGCGCAGGAGCTCAGGGGCTGTCCACAGCTTCTCTATGAGAGGGGAGAGAGGGAGGCTTAAAACAGCACCCCTCAACCAACACAGCACCCCTCAACCCAACACAGCACCCCTCAACCAACACAACACTCCTCCACACAGCACCCCTCAACCAACACAGCACCCCTCAACCCAACACAGCACCCCTCAACCAACACAGCACCCCTCAACCCAACACAGCACCCCTCAACCAACACAACACTCCTCCACACAGCACCCCTCAACCAACACAGCACCCCTCAACCCAACACAGCACCCCTCAACCCAACACAGCACCCCTCAACCCAACACAGCACCCCTCAACCAACACAACAATCCTCCACACAACACCCCTCAACCCAACACAGCACCCCTCAACCAACAAAACACTCCTCCACACAGCACCCCTCAACCCAGCACAGCACCTCACAACCCAACACAGCACCTCACAACCCAACACAGCACCCCTCCACCCAACACAGCACCCCTCAACCAACACAACACTCCTCCACACAGCACCCCTCAACCCAACACAACACCCCCCCTCCCTATAGAGGAGCATCCATTACAGATGCAGCAGCCCTGGGAGCTGGCTGGTGTTCCAGCCCCTTACTGGCGTAGAAGGCGTACGAGTCTTCGCAGTCGGCAGCGGCCACGCGGAAGCTGGCGAGCCCGTAGTCCGTGATCTTCAGAACGAAGCGGCTGTCCACCACGCAGTTAGAGGATTTCAGATTCCCGTGCGACACGATCACGCTGTTGTGCAGGAACGCCATGCCCTGTGCAAACATCCCCATCAAACCGATCAAGCAAAATCACAGGGAAGGCTGGGTCACAATACCTGCAGGCTTATCGGATTACAGATCACATATTACAAATCAACCAATCACAGTCAAGTATTTGCCAAAATTCCAGCACATCTTATTCCTGGTACCTTCTATAAAATGGAGCATCCTCTCAACTTCACTCTTTCTTTACATTATGATGAACTTGATTCTAGTTTCTCCCATTTTTTTTTTTTTTTTTACTGAAATCGCTACAAATTCCTGCTGCACCGCGACATGTTGATTTTGGAATGAACCATTTCACGACTGGGGGGGGGGGGGGGGATTTATGTTTTACAAAAATAAAAATATTTCTTTTTAAGGCTTTTCCTGAGTACAATCTTCATTCGTGTGATTTCTAATAAGTTAATATGTATAACTCTTACTGTATGAGAAACTAAATTCAGTACGGTTTCGCTCAAACTGCTTGAGATGACACCAAAACAAGTCACTAACACAATACAGTACAGTAAAATACTTTACTCCAATTTTCTCCAATATTCTGACCCCCACATTAACCTTTAAAGAGCTGAGGATCAATCTCAGCAACAGTAAGCACATGTTTGAATGAGAAGTCACTCCATGGTGTGCAGTTGTCTCTTATTGAATGAGATGTCATCTCCTGCAGAGATTTTGGCTGCTCAAACAGTGTGAAATGAGAGACACCCTACACACAAAGTATTGATTTATATTATAAATCACATAAATGAAAACTGTACCAGACAATAGCTTTAAAATCTAAAAAGAATGTCATTTTTGATCGTGGTGGTCATTGAATCCAGTGTGGTGTTCTGTGCACGGCATGACATCATTACACAGGATACGAGGTACTGAAATGCTGCACTGTGATTGGTTGATTCCTGATATGGGGATTTACAAATAAACCGATGACTCTTAAGGCTTCGTTATAATCTGAGGCAGACGAAGAGAATATACATGATTATTATTATTATTATTATTATTATTATTATTATTTATTTCTTAGCAGTCGCCCTTATCCAGGAACGAGCACCTGACCTGACCTGACCTTATCCAAGGCGACTTACAATTGTTACAAGATATCACATTATTTTTGCATACAATTACATTATTTTTTACACGTTATTTTTACATACAATTACCCATTTATACAGTTGGGTTTTTACTGGAGCAATCTAGGTAAAGTACCTTGCTCAAGGGTACAGCAGCAGTGTCCCCCCCCACCTGGGATTGAACCCACGACCCTCCGGTCAAGAGTCCAGAGCCCCTAACCACTACTCCACACTGCTGCCCCTGGGTTAGGGTCACGATTGTGACCCTAACCCAGGACCCAATGAGGACTGGCGCCCCCACACTCACCTTCACGATGTCGTTGATGAGGGAGTACCTGAACATCCAGTCGAGGTTAATGCTCTCGTTCTCCATGATATCCTGAAACAAACAAGACAGCTCAGTAACACGCCTGACAGCTCCCAATGCTGAGCTTCAGATTGAAATACGTTGTTCATTCCAGCACACACACACACACCTTCACATTAGGGTCAGGACCAAATTGGGCAAGTCATATGTCTTTCAACACTTGATATCGTTGAAAAAAACATCAAAGCTCACAGGAGGAGTTGTAAGCGGTGTGGTGCGGTGATCTCAAGAACAAGTAATGGATCAAACACAACGGTTTCGTGTGTTTGAAAGAAAGGAGCACAGTTTACATTGGCCTGTCTTTCTGCACCAGCTAAAGAGCGTGGCCCGTCTTTCTGCGCCTCTGCCAATTTCCCATTATAAATGAAGTTTATAAAGTAAGGTTTGGGAGGAAGGACAGTCCCCTACACGCATTATATCACCCAATTCTGATCTACCAGCTATAAAAACAGACCTTACCCTTCTACTGTGTTCATTCACACCCCTGCTTCCTCCACCTCACCCCTCGCAGCCCCCCCTCGGTACTCTCTGTTATGGGGGGGGTCCAGGGTTCGAGGCAATTATTCATTTCTATACATGGCATAATCAATGAAGAATTATTCAAATCCCTGTGTTGTGGGGGTTGGTCCCAGGGATGGGAATACGCCTCCCATTGCAGAGCCCTGCCTGTCTGGAAGACCTGCAGTGACAGCATTGGTCCTGCAGGGCGGCGCTCACCTGCAGACTGCCCCGGGGACAGTACTCTGTGATGATGCAGATATTGGGAGGGTCGATGCAGGCGCCGATGAAACGGGTCAGGTGCTCGTTCTGGACGTCCCGCATCTGAAAAAACCCCAAAATATTATTAGGGAAGCTGGCGGAACAGCTCTGCGTTACCCGTCGAGAGATCCGAGTCAGAGTGCCGGCCCCTAGGTACTCACGTGTTTGAGCTCGAACAGAACGTTCCTGGTCAGTTCAATCCTCTTCCTGTTGATGTACTTAATGGCCACGATGTTGCCCTGAAATCCAAGACCAGAGTGGCACACTTTATTACAGCCTGCGTTAACTGCAGTGTGAATTGGCCCAGTTTCCTGTTGCTAGCTTGCTACCAATCCCATTGCAGAGACGTTCTCAGAAGTAGCCTTCTGTGAGCACACTGTGGGTCCTGCTGCCTACCTTGTAGTGTCCTGTCTTGGCGTAAATCTGGAAGTTTCCATCTGTGGTGATTAAGGAGCCATAGTTGGAGCCTCTCTGTCAGGAAGGGAAAGAAGAAGGAAGGCACTGGGACAGTAGTGCAATGCATTCTGGTATTTGTAGTCCCCAACCCCCTTTAAAAGGCATTTAATGAAATAATTTCACACATCAAAAGGCATGAACACATATACTGGTTTATCAGACCGGTAGTCTTATCAGTGCAGGGATGGAAAGTTTCACCCATCTCTGCGGTGACAGGTTCTGCAGAGGTTCTTGAATATCGGTGTGGGGATGTGACTGGTCTATACTGGTCTATCATACTGGGATTGATTCTCACCAGTGACAGTGTCAGCTTGCTCCCAGCACTGCGCAGAGTCTTTTCCAAGTTGCTGATCTGAATGTCCTCCCAGTGGAGTCTCCACAGCTCTGCAGCCAGCTCCTTCTCCAGCTTCATCTTCCTGTCAACACACACGCACAGAGGGAAGCATTGTAAAGCACAGAGAGGTCTGGTAAAGCATAGGGAAGCATTGTAAAGCACAGAGAGGTCTGGTAAAGCATAGGGAAGCATTGTAAAGCACAGAGAGGTCTGGTAAAGCATAGGGAAGCATTGTAAAGCACAGAGAGGTCTGGTAAAGCATAGGGAAGCATTGTAAAGCACAGAGAGGTCTGGTAAAGCATAGGGAAGCATTGTAAAGCACAGAGAGGTCTGGTAAAGCATAGGGAAGCATTGTAAAGCACAGAGAGGTCTGGTAAAGCATAGGGAAGCATTGTAAAGCACAGAGAGGTATGGTAAAGCATAGGGAAGCATTGTAAAGCACAGAGAGGTCTGGTAAAGCATAGGGAAGCATTGTAAAGCACAGAGAGGTCTGGTAAAGCATAGGGAAGCATTGTAAAGCACAGAGAGGTGTGGTAAAGCATAGGGAAGCATTGTAAAGCACAGAGAGGTGTGGTAAAGCATAGGGAAGCATTGTAAAGCACAGAGAGGTCTGGTAAAGCATAGGGAAGCATTGTAAAGCACAGAGAGGTCTGGTAAAGCATAGGGAAGCATTGTAAAGCACAGAGAGGTATGGGAAAGCATAGGGAAGCATTGTAAAGCACAGAGAGGTGTGGTAAAGCATATTTAAAAAGAAATGGCAAACCATGGTAAACTATAGTAAATGCAGAGTATAACCATGGGACAAGAATGGGGGGAAAACTGCAAAATGATGGACTTTTTCAAAGGATTCCCTGTTATATATCAGCAGGCATTCAGAGTGCAGGGATGAGCCACTGTCTGGTTTGTACCTGGGTTATGGATTGAAGCAGTTCTGACGTTTTCAGGTCGTTATATTAATATGGAAAAATGCAGAATTGTGTTTACCACCACAGATGACTACGTTCTATTTAAAATACATTACTAGCAACCTATTTTCCTCTTTAAATTAGACTGAGGACCGCTATTTTCTACTGAAATAGTTTCCTTGCAGTATCCTTGTGCGAGTGTCTGACCGTGCTGGACAGAGGCAGAACGGTCCCCAGTGCTGAAACACTGGAGCAGGAGTCAGAGGGTGTGATTCAAGCGCAGGGCTGCACACTTTTAGTAAATTAAATAAAAAACGAAACACTTTTAAACATGCCAACAATACGTCTCCCCCTGTCACTCCCTGCTACTCACCTGTATATGAAGAAGGTGATGATGGTGATGCTGAACAGGATGAGGCTGACCACGATGCACATGATCTCCAGTGTGAGGAGGGTCTCTGCAGTGAAACAACACAGAGAACAGCACAGCCCGGTCAATACACACACACACAGCCCGGTCAATACACACACACATCCTGGTCAATACACACACACAGCTTGGTCAATACACACACACAGCACGGTCAACACACACACACAGCCCGGTCAATACACACAGTGGTCTATACACACACACAGCCTGGTCAATACACACACACAGCCCGGTCAATACACACACACAGCCCGGTCAATACACACACACAGCCCGGTCAATACACACACACACAGAGCCTGGTCAATACAGACACACACAGCCTGGTCAATACACACACACACAGCCCGGTCAATACACACACACATCCTGGTCAATACACACACACACAGCCCGGTCAATACACACACACAGCCCGGTCAATACACACACACAGCACGGTCAATACACACACACAGCCTGGTCAATACACACACACACAGCCCGGTCAATACACACACACATCCTGGTCAATACACACAGTGGTCTATACACACACACAGCCTGGTCAATACACACAGCGGTCAATACACACACACAGCCCGGTCAATACACACACACACAGCCCGGTCAATACACACACACAGCCCGGTCAATACACACACACACAGCCCGGTCAATACACACACACAGCCTGGTCAATACACACACACAGCACGGTCAACACACACACACAGCCCGGTCAATACACACAGCGGTCAATACACACACACAGCCTGGTCAATACACACACACACAGCCCGGTCAATACACACACACAGCCCGGTCAATACACACACACACAGCCTGGTCAATACACACCCACACAGCCCGGTCAATACCCACACACACAGCCCGGTCAATACACACACACAGCCTGGTCAATACACACCCACACAGCCCGGTCAATACACACACACACAGCCCGGTCAATACACACAGCGGTCAATACACACACACACGCCGGTCCATACACACACACAGCCCGGTCAATACACACACACAGCCCGGTCAATACACACAGCGGTCAATATACACACACAGCCTGTTCAATACACAGACACAGTCCGGACAATACACACACACAGCCCGGTCAATACACACACACAGCCCGGTCAATACACACAGCGGTCAATACACACACACACAGCCTGGTCAACACACACAGTGGTCAATACACACACACACAGTCCGGTCAATACACACAGCGGTCAATACACACACACAGCCCGGTCAATACACACAAACAGCCCGGTCAATACACTCACACAGCCCGGTCAATACACACACACAGCCCGGTCAATACACACACACAGCCCGGTCAATACACACACACAGCCCGGTCAATACACACACACACACAGCCTGGTCAATACAGACACACACAGCCTGGTCAATACACACACACACACCGGTCCATACACACACACAACCTGGTCAATACACACTCACACACACACATACATACAGACACACACAGTCCGGTCAACACACACACACACACACACGCACACACACACAGAGTCCGGTCAATAAATACATGCAGGATTTGTGCCAGTGTCTGATTTCAGTAGAAGTTCTTGATATATTTTATAAATGAAATAAATCATGCCGCTCCTGCCCTGCTTTCCAGGCAGGTTTATGTTGCGTTTGCAGTCAGACACAGAGCACAGCTGAGCACAGTAATTATGGAGCGTCTTCTCCAACGCTGAGAAATGACAGTAAAAGCAGCAGCACCTCTACAGGTACAAACAAACAACCCTCTCACTAAAGGGATACAAATCTAAACTCCAGGTGGGGGGCCTCACTCAGGATGCCTAATGCCAGAACACCTGGTATAGGCAATTGGGACAGCAATGGACTACAGGAGATTACTGATCAGTTGAGCCCCATTCACAACGTATTTCCCACAGTTTATACATAAAAAGGAAACAGAAGATCAGTACTGGGAACTCAGAGCTGTGCTTTTTAGACAGGCCCCTGGCACGGACAGACCTTGGCGACAGGCGGGGTCCTCGTTCTCGAACCCGCAGACCGGCACGTCTCTGGGAACGCTGTTTCCTGGCCAGTGGATCTCAACCCCCGGGACTGGGATGATGCGTTTGTGAGTGCCGTTATAGTTCGACACGATCTGGGAACGACAACACAGCAAGGAGCGTGAAACATGGCAGCAGTGTGGAGTAGTGGTTAGGGCTCTGGAGTCTTGACCGGAGGGTCGTGGGTTCAATCCCAGGTGGGGGACACTGCTGCTGTACCCTTGAGCAAGGTACTTTACCTAGATTGCTCCAGTAAAAACCCAACTGTATAAATGGGTAATTGTATGTAAAAAATAATGTGATATCTTGTAACAATTGTAAGTCGCCCTGGATAAGGGCGTCTGCTAAGAAATGTATTAATAATAGTAATGACCGGACTGTGTGTGGCAGGGCTGTGCTGATGCAGTGCGTGTGTCAGGGCTGTGCTACTGACTTCCTTATTCTATTCACACCTAACTAGCAGTGACACATTTACTGTGGGAAGCAGAGACTTACTCCCAGTTTATGAGGCAGTACTTACAATGAAAGGCAATGAAACTCTTAACCTCATAACAAACAAACAGTACAATACAATGATGGTGTCATAACTACAGTGCTGGTGTCAGCGTGTGAGAAACTGTATTGCAGATAGCTGGAGGTGCCATTGACAGACAGGGAGGTTGGGTGTCATTAACAGACAGGGAGGTTGGGTGTCATTGACAGGCAGGGAGGTTGGGTGTCATTGACAGACAGGGAGGTTGGGTGTCATTGACAGGCAGGGAGGTTGGGTGTCATTGACAGACAGGGAGGTTGGGTGTCATTGACAGGCAGGGAGGTTGGGTGTCATTGACAGGCAGGGAGGTTGGGTGTCATTGACAGGCAGGGAGGTTGGGTGTCATTGACAGACAGGGAGGTTGGGTGTCATTGACAGGCAGGGAGGTTGGGTGTCATTGACAGGCAGGGAGGTTGGGTGTCATTGACAGGCAGGGAGGTTGGGTGTCATTGACAGACAGGGAGGTTGGGTGTCATTGACAGGCAGGGAGGTTGGGTGTCATTGACAGGCAGGGGGGTTGGGTGTCATTGACAGGTCTGACCTGGAAGGTTCCGGTCTCGGTATCAGTCATGTCCCAGAGCGAGTAATCAATCTCCCGCTCGCCGTTCTCATCAATCTTCATCAGACCGGTGACTCCTGAGAGAGAGAGAGAGAGAGAGAGAGACAGGAGATCAGCACCGGATAATAACATCCATCTGACACACACACACACACACACACACTGACACACACACACACACACACCCACACACACACACACACACACACACACACACACACACACACACACGCTGACACACACACACACACACACACTGACACACACACACACACACACTGACACCCACACACACCCACACACCCCTAATGGACACACTTGAATGCACTGAGGATCAGAATATTAAAGACACTAAGAAAGAAAGCTGTCAGTGAGGTCTCTTATAAAAAGTCTCCCACAGTAAAAGCACAGCAAAGTGTAATAAAGCCCAGTGAAAGCATCGTAAACCACAGGTAAGCATTGTAAAGAATAGCGAGGTATGGTAGACCATATTAAAAAAAAAACATGGCACACCAGGGTGTCTCTGAGAGTGCTGTCAACTCCAACTGTGCGAAACCATTTCTGTAAGAGACACACGATGTGTCTCTTACAGAACTCATCAATAAAATCACCAGCTTTAACAACGTCAAAAGAATTGACCACAGCTTACCCTGGTTTGCCATGTTCATCAATATGCTTCACCATACCTTGCTGTTCTTTATTACAACGCTTGCTGATTCGTTACCATGCTGTCACTGTGCATTTATTATGGGTTTTATAAATTTCTGAGCCACATTTTCAAAGCTTTGACTCTGGTCTTTAATGAACTCCTATTTGTTTGCAAGGCTTCAGGTGTTGAGGGATGTGTGGAGACTCTGGGCCTCATTTTAAGTCTTTTTTGAAAGTGTAAAAAGTTGTCAGGATGTTAACAATGAAAAGCAAAATGACAGGTACGTTATTTAAACAGCAACACGTGGGGACATGGAACGCTAGATTTTTCAGAACCCTGCTACTAAATCTTTAATATTAACTGGAAACAGAACCACAAACCCTCAAATACCTAAACTGGCAAAAGTTCCCATGGAATCTCTCGGGGGGTGAGGTGGGGGGGTTCTCAGCCCCTTCGGAGATGGTAACGAGTTAACCGAAAACACATTGAATAATAAAAAGCTCTCTGGAAACGCATCCTTGAGCACAAAACAGCTTTAAACAGTTACACAACCCCTTGTGAACATCCCGTTCCTCCTGGACTGCTCTCAGACACTGCTGTGAGAGATGTGTCCGCAGCGGAGCATCTGCAAAGCCAAGGCCCATTCCCTGCTTCCCAGCACAGATCAGAGTCAATTCCTCTTTTCAAAATCAATTCCATCTCCAATCCCCACTCCCTTTTAATCAATTCCAACTGATCAAAATTGCCTATAGCAGCATTCTGTTAAAATGAGCTTCTCGGAGTGGCAACACATGACTTCAGTGAAAATGAAATTGGCTTCTAATGAAAGCAGCTGAACAATGACAAAGATTATGATGTCTTTAAAACAAACATTACACTGGATTGGGAATTTTAAAACTGGATTTGGAATTGAAAAACAAGGAACTGATCCAGCCCTGGGACAAATCCCTCCTCCCCCCAACAGCGCCCCCTATGGGAGGGTCAGGGTATTACACCCACTGCACCGCAGCCTGATTCAGCTGCAGCCCGGGACCGACCTTCCTAGTCCGTTCTCAACGGAAAAATCCCACCCTCGGCCAGACCACAGGTCTAAACTTCCCAGGCACCGAGCGATGCTGCCAGTCCCAGTGGTGCCATTTAATTCACAAATAACCTGGACTAAACTGGCTGCTGTTACTATGATGGACCCTTTGTGACATTCTTTCTCCGAACTGTACCCTGTCGTGTTATATTCACAGAATCCCAGGACGGGTGCTGTCTGTATAACGTGCCAGAGCAAGCACTGGCAATGAAACTTTCTGTGAACAAAAACAAAGCATTCCCCGGTACCCAATCTGGGCGGGGGTGGGTGGGGGTCCTATCAGATAGCTTGAAAACGCAAAGTCATGTGGAAATGGGAAAAGATTACTGATATGTTAAAACAATGCAGTGGCGAAATGGTTCATTTCTACTGGACAGCACCTGCGCTGCAACTTTATTGAGAGAATCATAGAACACAGCTTGTGAAGACACTGTCTGAAAGCAATATGGTTTAACGTTTGCAGAAATATTGAAGGTTCTCTGCAGTGGGAGTCTTCCGATCTGCCTGTCTATCTATCATCTATACACAGACCTCTAGAGCTTTAGTTTTTGTGCAGACAGATCCTAACTGTGTGGCACCGCTGTCCATATATTTATTCGGACCTTATAAAAGTTTCCCAGAGTAAAAGCACGTATGGTAAAGCATACTGATAAACACGTCAAGCCAGGATAGACTGTGGTAGAGGCATCGTGGGAAAAGCATTGGAAAATTGCAAATATGTGCACATTTTTTTTTATAAATACTGTGGCAAATTTTTATAAGGGAAAGATGAAAGAAAAACGTTTCACCATTATCATTTCACCTATTATTACAATTCAGAAACCCAGGTAGAATAGGCAAGGTAACCAGTGGTGTACCACAGGGATCAGTATTAGGTCCTCTGCTCTTCCTAATCTACATTAATGCTTTAGATTCTGGTACGGTAAGCAAACTTGTTCAATTTGCAGACGACACAAAAATAGGAGGAGTGGCAAACACTGTTGCAGCAGCAAAGGTCATTCAAAATGATTTAGACAGCATTCAGAACTGGACAGACACATGGCAAATTACATTTAATATAGAAAAGTGTAAGGTATTGCATGCAGGCAATAAAAATGTGCATTATAAATATCATATGGGAGATACTGAAATTGAAGAAGGAATCTATGAAAAAGACCTAGGAGTTTATGCTGACTCAGAAATGTCTTCATCTAGACAATGTGGGGAAGCTATAAAAAAGGTCAACAAGATGCTCGGATATATTGTGAGAAGTGTTGAATTTAAATCAAGGGAAGTCATGTTAAAACTTTACAATGCATTAGTAAGACATCATCTAGAATATTGTGTTCAGTTCTGGTCACCTCGCTACAAAAAGGATATTTCTGCTCTAGAAAGAGTGCAAAGAAGAGCAACCAGAATTATCCAGGGTTTAAAAGGCATGTTGTATGCAGACAGGCTAAAAGAATTGAATCTATTCAGTCTTGAACAAAGAAGACTACGCGGCGATCTGATTCAAGCATTCAAAATCATAAAAGGTATTGACAAGGACTGAAAAAAGAAACAAGGACCAGGGGTCACAAATGGAGATTAGATAAAGGGGCATTCAGAACAGAAAATAGAAGGCACTTTTTTATACAGAGAATTGTGGGAGTCTGGAACCAACTCCCCAGTAATGTTGTTGAAGCTGACACCCTGGGAACAGCCAAAAACATGGCAACCCGGGGTAAACTATGGTACATGCTGAGTATTATCATGGGATAAGCTAAAATAATGTGCAAATTTACTGTGGTAAACTTTTATAAGGGGGTCCTTGAAGGGCTGTATCTGTATCATGAATGTAACTCCCCTCCAAAGACAGACAGACAGACACACAGACAGACAGGCGTACAAAGACAGACAGACATACACACACACACACTTACACAAAGACAGACATACACACACACAAAGACACACACACACAGACACAGGCTGTGCTTACAAACACAGCACTATCAGATGTGTGCTGATCGCTATCTCAGTGAAAGCGTATCACTCATCCCTCTCTCTCTCTCCCTCCCCCTCCCTCTGTCCCTCTCCCCCTGCCTCTCTCCCTCTCTCTCTCTCCCTCTCTCTCCCTTTCCCTCTGTCGCTCTCCCCCTGCTTCTCCCTCTCTCTCCCTCCCCCCTGCTTCTCCCTCCCTCTGTCTCCCTCTCTCTCCCTCCCCCCTGCTTCTCCCTCCCTCTGTCTCCCTCTCTCTCCTTCCCCCCTGCTTCTCCCTCTCTCTGTCTCCCTCTCTCTCCCTCTCCCTCTGCCGCTCTTCCCCTGCCTCGCTGATATGATCTTCAGTGCTGTGGAAGCGCCAGGCTCTCAGAATAATGACAGCAGTTTAATTCTGTGTCCCAGACAGACAATGGAGCACCCAGCGCAGGGCTGGATACACAGGGCTGTGTGAGCTCCTCACCCAGCACAGGGCTGGATACAAAGGGCTGTGTGAGCTCCTCACCCAGCACAGGGCTGGATACACAGGTCTGTGTGAGCTCCTCACCCAGCACAGGGCTGTGTGAGCTCCTCACCCAGCACAGGGCTGGATACACAGGGCTCTGTGAGCTCCTCACCCAGCACAGGGCTGGATACACAGGGCTGTGTGAGCTCCTCACCCAGCACAGGGCTGGATACACAGGGCTGTGTGAGCTCCTCACCCAGCACAGGGCTGGATACACAGGGCTGTGTGAGCTCCTCACCCAGCACAGGGCTGGATACACAGGGCTGTGTGAGCACTGTCTGCAGATTCCCAGAGCTTTCCTTTTCATATCATAGGGACATGGAGGGGAGCAAATACACTGGACAGGGCTTCTTTTGCCAAGTCTGTGAAAACTTTCTGAATTTTACAGACAAGGAGGGAAGGAAAGAGAGAGGGAGAGAGGGATGTTTAAACAAATCAAGAGAGATGGAAAGGTAAAGAGAGAAGGATAGCAGGCAGGGAAAGAGGGGGAGAGAGGAAGACAGCAGTTTGAGATCTCTTGTTCCTGCCTGCCTCCCCTAATGGTCCATGTATTAGTGTGTTTGTGTGTGTGTGGGCGTGTCTGTGAGTACATGCATGTGTGAGTCTGTGAGTGCATGTCTGTCTGTGAGTGCGTCTCTGTCTCTCAAATCAGATTACTAGCCATTAGCAAGGAAGCAGATCCGTCTCTGTGTGCGTGAAACTCTACCCAGGTCAGCACAGCAAAAACGCAGGACAGGGTCTTTCCATTGAAGAAAATGAAACACAGAGCACACTAGTGCTTGAAAAATCTTACCTCTTATCAGCTGGATTAACAAACTTTTATAAGGTGGTCCTTGAAGACAGACAGACAGACACACACACACAGACAGACAGGAGTACAAAGACAGACAGACATACACGCACACACACTTACACAAAGACAGACAGAGGAAAGGGATCACACAGCACAGTGCACTGCACCGTGACCCAGAGAGGAAAGGGAACACACAGTTTTGAGAAAATAAATAAACGCCAAAATCTGGAACCAAAATCTGGCCCAATATCACGTGGATGACAGTTTGTTCATACTCATGGCATCCCTCCTGTTTACATAATTATGAAAACGTCAAACACATGTCTGGAGCACCAGAACAATCCTGGGCTTCGCCTCGTCAGTAAAGTCAACATGTGACTCTGCTCTGGCTGCACGATCCGCACATCAAGGCCAGATTTCAGCCAAATTAATTAGCTTTGTTTGTTCTTCACAGAAAAACGACACCTGTTGTTAATTTATCAAGTCTAGAAATTCTAAACAAAATGAAATGATCTTTTAAAGCTGCAGGTCCAATCACGCTCACTGTTTCCTCTAGCTGATTGCAGGAGCACACATTAGAAGGACCAGCACATAATATCGGGTTGCGGTGATCACAGCCTTGACAAGGCAGAGACCACAAGGGGCTGGAAGGTGAATCCACTCAGTCGTTATTATTGACAAGCCTCTCTCTCTCTCTGTCCCTCCCCTCCGTCCGTCACTGTCTGCAGCCCCAGCTGTCTCTTGCTTTCCCTTTGCCATTGCTGATGCACTCTGATGCCTCCTGGAGTCAGCCTGACCAGCATCACTGCTTCTGCTACTGTATCACCAACATGCACCCCCTTCCATTCCTCTTCCAGTGATCAACATGCACCCCCTTCCATTCCTCTTCCAGTGATCAACATGCACCCCCTTCCATTCCTCTTCCAGTGATCAACATGCACCCCCTTCCATTCCTCTTCCAGTGATCAACATGCACCCCCTTCCATTCCTCTCCCAGTGATCAACATGCACCCCCTTCCATTCCTCTTCCAGTGATCAACATGCACCCCCTTCCATTCCTCTTCCAGTGATCAACATGCACCCCCTTCCATTCCTCTCCTGGTGATCAACATGCACCCCCTTCCATTCCTCTTCCAGTGGTCAGCATGCACCCCCTTCCATTCCTCTTCCAGTGATCAACATGCACCCCCTTTTATTCCATCTCATATCACATCATATGGTCAACCTGATCTCTAATTGACGGCCCTGCCAGCACTGCTCAGGATCAATCAAAGCACACATTTCGCCTTCTGTATTCCACGCCACATCTAGAGAAACCCTATTCATGACATCACCATATCAGCGTGCTTGACATCACCTTCTTTAAAAAATCATACCTGAGCCAACTTTGGGAATTCCATTCAACTGCAAAGTCCCCACGCACACACGTACGTACGCACGCACGCACACAAGCACGCACGCACGCACGCATGCATGCACACACCAGGAGTTCACAAAGTTCCTGCTCCCTGGTTCTGACGGACTCACCGTTGTAGGCCCGGTTCCACATCTGTTTGGTCACCACCTCCCCGTCAGGGTTCACCTCCCCGCTCTCCGTTAGAGTCTCGTTCACCGCGAGAGCGTACAGCATCACGCCGTCATGGAAACCACCAGCAATCAGGTTGACCTGGGGGGGGGCGAGAGGGGGCAGTCAGAGCCCCGGTAAGGACTGAGCTCCATGCAGCTTGAACAGCACCACTATTCAACACTCAACACGGCAGAGTTCAGCAACACTGCAACCAACCCAATCCAGCTGTCCAATAGTCATGCTATTGGGCATTAGCATTATTCAGCATAAGCTATTAAGAGGATCAGATTGTGAGGCGCTTGTCTGTACATCTGTCCGTCTGTCTGTCTCACTTACCATGTTTGTATTAACTTGGAGAAATTGGGAGGTCCTTGCCGGTTCGTATTCCATGCTATTGTAACAGTAACGGGTTATATTTAAATGGCCAATCAAGGGGTAGAAGTTATAATAATTAGAGATTTTAAATACCATTTATTAACTGAAAGTGAAACCAAGTGCAATGGTTAAAAGTAAAGCAATGAGACTTTGTGGTAGTGTTTCTAGAGGGAATGTTTTGACAGTAGCGCAGTTCCGCCCTGCAGAAGAAGCGAGTGTCTTGTGGACGCTGCAATGTTGGACCCTGATTAAAATCACCTCTGGAATGGTCTCGATTTTTTCTAAACCCTCATGAAGTCTCCGAAACGTCTTCCACTATTCTGTACATCCTGTTCCACTTTTCCATCACACTCACAGACGCCCTCCTGCCCTCTCGCTGACTCTTCTGGCTGAGATCCCAGTCCTTGTTAATTACTCTCATGTAATTACCGTGCTCGAGTGTGTAATTGGTGATCTAATTAGGGGACCTCCAGCCCCTTAACGAGGAGGGTAAATCATTTCGATTTTTTAAAAAATGTTTTCCATCCCCTTCTGAAGTTTGTAAGTAACAATAAAAAATCAAAGAGAGAAACACTAGAGGGAAGAGCTATCTCCCATTGATTTAGAAATGTTTGCCACGGTTTAGTTGCAGTTTTACCATGCTTTTGTCATGATTATACTGTGCATTTACCACAGTTTACCCTGGTATGTCATGCTTATCAATATGCTTTACCAGACCTCTCTGTGCTTTACAATGCTTCCCTATGCTTTACCAGACCTCTCTGTGCTTTACAATGCTTCCCTATGCTTTAACAGACCTCTCTGTGCTTTACAATGCTTCCCTATGCTTTACCAGACCTCTCTGTGCTTTACAATGCTTCCCTGTGCTTTACCAGACCTCTCTGTGCTTTACAATGCTTCACCACACCTCTCTGTGGTTTAAAATGCTTCCCTATGCTTTACCAGACCTCTCTGTGCTTTACAATGCTTCCCTATGCTTTACCAGACCTCTCTGTGCTTTACAATGCTTCCCTATGCTTTACCAGACCTCTCTGTGCTTTACAATGCTTCCCTATGCTTTACCAGACCTCTCTGTGCTTCACAATGCTTCCCTATGCGTTACCAGACCTCTCTGTGCTTTACAATGCTTCCCTATGCTTTACCAGACCTCTCTGTGCTTTACAATGCTTCCCTATGCTTTACCAGACCTCTCTGTGCTTTACAATGCTTCCCTGTGCTTTACCAGACCTCTCTGTGCTTTACAATGCTTCCCTATGCTTTACCAGACCTCTCTGTGCTTTACAATGCTTCCCTATGCTTTACCAGACCTCTCTGTGCTTTACAATGCTTCCCTATGCTTTACCATACCCCTCTGTGCTTTCCCATGCTTCCACTGTGCTTTACCACACTGTGCTGTGCTTTTACATTAGGATACTTTTATAAGGGTATACCTTTCTGACACTTGCTCCTTTCTGACGTTTATTTTTCAGGGGCTCACAAAATACCGAACAATACAAAATCACTCCCTCCCATTTTAGAATAACGTATTTGTTTTCCAGTGGGTTTGTAACAGGGTGTAATAGGGGTGTGGGTATGGGCTGACAGACAGGAGAGAGGCTGGAGGCTCAGGAGTTCAGCTGCAGTGGCAGGTGGCCGCTGAGCCACGAGGGTACCAGCAATGACAGCGCTGCTGCGGGAGGACACACACAAACACAGGGGAATGAAAATGATACATAAATGAAACCTAATGAAACGGGTGTCAATCACACCTGACGCTTTCTTATTGGCTCAGGATAGCTCCGCCCCCCTCCATCACAGCTCAGCTGGTCAGAAATGACTCATAAACTGAAAGCAGAGAAGCCTGTTGTGTAATTGACAGGGTTCATGGGGTTCCAAAGAAGAGTCCCAGTCAAATAGGTAGGTTTTTAAACAGGGCAGGCCAGTATGTTTATTTTAAACACAAAACAAGAGAAACACAACCAACCTTCCAGGAGTGCTAAACATTTCCGTTCTACACCGGACAGCTAAGCAGTAAGCTGGTCACACAAACCCATATAATTTTACAAGTGGATCAAACACAGTCCCTTCTGTTTGTTCCAGCTCCCTGGTAGTCTCTCTCTATTGGAGCGTCTGGTTCTCTTTTTATAGGATGTGGCTGTTCCCAATTAGCTCCAGTTATTCCATCTGGGAGCAGCCACATTCTCACAGGTTTACATACACACCAACTCTATTTACAGACAGGGCTCTAGCGCTGCCACACTTACGAAAGGGGTTCCCATAGAAACTGCCAATACAGAATAATGCTTCAGCAGTTGATTCTCTCTCTCTCTCTCTCTCTCTCTCTCTCTCTCTCTCTCTCTCTCTCTCTCTCTCTCTCTCTGCACACAGAGTTTAGTTTCAGTTCAAACTCCTTACCAGAATCCAGGATAATAGTCATTGTCGCTGTAGTGTTTCAGCACCAGCACAGAAACTGTTTAAACTGGAAATGAGCGTTTCTGTGAACAAAAACAAGGCATTCCCCGGTACCCCAATCTATCCCTGCACATCATCACAACACACCCCTGCACTGCAGCAGCTACCCCTGCACATCACCACAGCACACCCTCAGCAAGTTAACTGGTGCCTGTGCTGCTGGATGCCATTTTATTTATTTAACTGTAAATCCTCTGTCCCCGATGCCATTGTTGGTAATAATAATAATAATATATTTATTTTTATATAGCGCCTTTCATAGTGGACCACCATCACAAAGCGCTTTACAGAGGTAGACTGTGAACTGTGCATTATATGCAGAGTCACTTACAATAGGATATTGATCTAACATCTCATCCGAAAGACGGAGCACAAGGAGGTGAAGTGACTTGCTCAGGGTCACACAGTGAGTCAGGTGGGATTTGAACCGGTGACCTTCCGGTTACAAATCCTGGACTTTAACCACTGGACCACACTGCCTCCTGATAACGGGGATCATTTAATTATTTAAATAAAAATAAAGGTGACAGAGTCCCTATTGTAAATAGACAGCAGTGTTGGGACATCTGATTCTTTCCCACTCCACTCCCATCTTGACTGATTATTATTATTATTATTTTAAGCTCACACCTGGGCTGGCTCACAGTGCTGTGCAATGGGAGTCTTGCTGTGGTCATTGTTACCCTGAAGCTGAGCTCACTCACCAGTGAGTCCTGGATGGTGAAGTTGTAGTTTTGGAGAGCCCCTCTCTTCAGGTCTTCCACAAACACCCCGTACTCTGGGTTCTGGGGCTCACAGTATGTGATGATCAGCACTGCCTGCAGGGGGAGACAGAGAGATGCACAGCTCAAACAGGGATCGACCCAACCCAATTAAACCCCATCCAACCCAACACAACACAACAGAACATAGCCCAACCCTACACAACCCAACCCATCACAACACAACCCAACACAATCCAACCCAACACAACCCAACTCAACCCTACACAACCCAACACAACCCAACCGAACACTACACAACCCAACCCAACACAAACCAACCCAACACAACACTACAACCCTACACAACCCAACACAACATAACACAATTCAACCCAACCCCATTCAACCCAGCCCAACCCATTCAAACCAACCAAACCCAAACCAACCCAATGCAACTCAAAGCAATTCAACTAAAGTAAACTCAATTCAACCCAAAGTACAATCCAGTCACATTCAATTAAAATTCAGGAGGGTGGAAAAAACTGACTATGCCCTATTTGTCACATTCGATTGAATTCAATTCAATCCAGTCCCATCACATTTAATTCAATTCAATTGCATTACATTGAACTGGAGTCAACTCTGTCAAATTCAGTTCTATTTTCTATATTCAAGGATACAGTGTAATGTTCTACACATTTTTAATTCAAACATTATTATTATTATTATTATTATTATTATTATTATTATTATTATTATTCTACACAGTGAGCAACACTTTTCCTATACACTGATTTATTTTTTAAATATTTATATAAAACATTCTGTTTTCTAATGTTTTCTCAAAACTGCTTCTTTCATTCTTAAAAATAAACACTGCTAGCTTTGCAATTTCAAGAGCCTGTATTATAACATGTTAACAAAAAATATACACCAAACTTGGGCATGTAAGACTGTAATTCTATACTGGGTTTCTGCCGACAGTGATAAATGACTCTAGTGAGCACTCTCATGGTTTACATTTGACCGGAAACCCTTGATAGAATTACACTGTTATTCTGCACAGTTGGGTGTACATTATTATTATTATTATTATTATTATTATTATTATTATTATTATTATTATTATTAGACTTTAAATTTTAGAGGGAAATTCTACCAATCTGATAATTGCAATGTATACTTTTATATATGTTTAATATATAGTGAAGAACAAAAGTAACTGATAAACTGAAAGCTCACCATTTCAATAATTAGCTACAACTTTTCTGCTTCCTCTTCCTTAGATAGCCGGTAGAACTGTCTGTGTCTCAGTGTTCTTAGAACATTCATCTGCCAGTCACTTTCACACTTTCACACTTTTAAATGGAATGCTTGTGCAGTAACTAAAGCCATCGGGTCATTCTCATTTACATAAACCATGACTATAGGTTCTTCCAGTAGTGCGAGGCCATAGCTCATTCATTAATTGGCCACTCCCTCGTTCCTGTTCAGGCAGGAAGCTCCCTCTCTTATTAACCGCACATCTTGTTAATTAACAGGCCTCTTGTTAGTTTTTGTTTCAAGAGGAATGTGTGGAATGCAGGGTGATGTCAGGGGGGGGACTCCCGCGCATCACAGCGAGGTAACCACGGCAATGCAGGACATTCTAGAATGAGGTTAGTACAATGCTTCTGCTAGTTGCACTGTATACTATAAGCACAGCATTTATTCTCAGTGTCTAGGATATTCACTGAAAAACAAACCCTGGTCAGTATGAAGCTGTTTGTGCACAGAGACCAGACACAAACAGCTTCATACTGACTGCACAGCACACCCTGCACAGAGACCTGATACAAACAGCTTCATACTGACTGCACAGCACACCCTGCACAGAGACCCGACACAAACAGCTTCATACTGATTGCACAGCACACCCTGCACAGAGACCCGACACAAACAGCTTCATACTGACTGCACAGCACACCCTGCACAGAGACCCGACACAAACAGCTTCATATTGACTGCACAGCTCACCCTGCACAGAGACCCAACACAAACAGCTTCATACTGACTGCACAGCACACCCTGCACAGAGACCTGATACAAACAGCTTCATACTGACTGCACAGCACACCCTGCACAGAGACCCGACACAAACAGCTTCATACTGACTGCACAGCACACCCTGCAAAGAGACCCGACACAAACAGCTTCATACTGACTGCACAGCACACCCTGCACAGAGACCCGACACAAACAGCTTCATACTGACTGCACAGCACACCCTGCACAGAGACCCGACACAAACAGCTTCATACTGACTGCACAGCACACCCTGCACAGAGACCTGATACAAGCCAGGCATGGGCTCCCTGCCAGCAGCACTGACTCCCTCACATTACAAGAAACCAGCTGTGCTGGGACTCCGGCAATCCCAGTGTTATTAACCAGCATACGGCTTCAAACCTTGTGATGCTGCTGCTGTATGAAAATACAAACAGCTTCTTATTTCGGTCCCCATTTCTACCAATGGCAGCCTGCCTCATGCCACTGTAGCTGCCCTTGTGCTACCATGGTATAATACAGAACCACCGTAGTGCCACTGTCTGTCTGTCTGCATGGCCATTGCAGTGCCACTGTTTAGTCTAGTTTAGTTTCTTCACTTTGTGCCCACAGGACCAGCACAGGTACATCTCAATAGTGCAGCACTAATACAGAGAGAGACCAAAGCAGACCAAACTCAGTAATAAATAATACAACAATATTATACATCCAAGTAATATCCATAAAAACACACATATACACACGTGTGTACATCTAATTAACGCAATTAACTAACTAGCGCAGTGGAAATTAATAAACAGAATTGGGCGATTAGAACCAGAACGAAATGCAGGTTCAAATAGAATAAGGTGAGTTGTTAACTCAATCATGACAGCAGTGTGGAGTAGTGGTTAGGGCTCTGGACTCTTGACCGGAGGGTCGTGGGTTCAATCCCAGGTAGGGGGACACACCTGCTGTACCTTAAGAAAGGTACTTTACCTAGATTGCTCCAGTAAAAACCCAACTGTGTAAATGGGGAATTGTATGTAAAAATAATGTGATATCTTGTAACAATTGTAAGTCGCCCTGGATAAGGGTGTCTGCTAAGAAATAAATAATATATATACATATATATATGGGTAAAAAAGAAACAGCTTCCTTAGGAATTAGTGTTTGATTAAGAAAGCAAATTGGCTCACAATATATTTAAAGGGACATCACATGATCAAAAATAAAACCAGGAGCCCTATTTATAAGGCAGCTCTTACAACAGGAATCCATTTGGATTGTGAAGCAGTTTCCATGTGCTGCCTGTCTCTATCTGCAGCTATCTCTGTTAATTTAATCCTGCAGGGAGCGGAGAGCGAGAGCGAGACTGTAACCCTGTGACCTCTTCAACTCCAGGCAGTGAGCTTGAAACGCTTCTCCACCCTGGCCTGCGCTGCTGAATGGGTTCCTTGAAGAATTAGGATTTCAGCATCCACTAGCTGTCTCGGCTGCTGCTATCAAAACATTTTCAGTCGGAAAAGAAGAAAAACGTGTCGTGGGTTCAATCCCAGGTGGGGGACACTGCTGCTGTACCTTAAGAAAGGTACTTTACCTAGATTGCTCCAGTAAAAACCCAACTGTATAAATGGGGAATTGTATGTAAAAATAATGTGATATCTTGTAACAAATGGAAGTCACCCTGGATAAGGGCGTCTGCTAAGAAATTAATAATAAGGGGGTTCTTAATTTGAACATTGTGAAACTTTTTCTTTTTCAGCATCGGACTGCAGGGGCTTTGCTTACTCAATAGCATTGTTCAAATCCATTCGGAGCAGAGGAAAATCTAATGAAACGGGTGTCAATCACACCTGATGCTTTCTTATTGGCTCAGGATAGCTCCGCCCCCCTCGATCACAGATCAGAAACGACTCAAACTGAAAGCAGTGAAGCCTGTTGTGTAATTGACGGGGTTCATGGGGTTCCTAAGAAGAGTCCCAGTCAAATACACAAGCACGAGAGATTTATTAAACAGATCTCAAAAAGCCTGTATGTAGAATATCACAGACACTTCATTTGCTCACAACCCATCACAAGAAACCCCAGTCATGACACACATTGAGTCTTCACTCTCAATATCAGCACGGCTGACATGACCTGCTTGAGACATTCATAGCTGAATTCAACAGCAAAGTAAATTGAAAACGGTGACCTTGTGTAATGAACACAAAAGCTCTTAGCTGGATTGATTTAACTTGTGTAATAACAACAGAGCAATGCACAGAGGACAGAGAGCCAATGTGTGCTTTATATAGACACTCTGAATTCTATCTGTGCCCAATCTCTCACAATGACTTTGAATTCCCACCGTTCATGTCAGAAATCACAGCACGCTGCCCAAGGTCATACCAGGTGTGTCTGTTTAATACAGTGTTACATAAGACCATGTTTTCAAAGGAGTTCACTCCCGTCTTTAAGTTTTTTGAAAGAGGTGAAATGCCTCTTCATTTTAGAAAACTAGAGCGGAACAGCTAAGTGATACAGTCCAGGTCTTCCAAGCGCTCTCTCAGGGTGTTTGTGTCTCTTTAACAGTAAAATGATTTTTTCTTCTTTCAAAAAACAGGAGGTAATTCAAGAATGGAGGAAGTGCCCTGAAAATACGGTTCATTGTGTCCAATTATTATGTGAAACTAGTTTTGTGCTGGATCGCACAGGATACCAGATTTTTTGACAAAGTGAGAATTATGAAGTTTGCAAACAACGAACCATATGAAAAAAAACAAAAAGAACTGTTGCATGAATTGAATGACAGCGGTGTTCTGTAATGATATGTTTTAGGAAGCGACGTCTCTCAGTAAGAATATTGCTACTTTTTTTACACCCTGTGACAGGCTGGCTTGCAGTGGTGACGTCACGGACCAGGAAGTAACTGAGTCAAAACAGTGGATGGGCGGGTGAAGCTGAATGCAACGGCATTCAGCGTGGATTTATTAATAAACAAACAAAACAAAAGATTTAAACAAACAAAACAGAAACCAAAGGGCACGAGGGCCAAACGAATAAACAGATAAACAAGTAAGTGTTGTGCTGGATAATCCAGCACGTTTTAGCAATTGTTAATTCTGTAGTATTATTCTCCTCGTGCTCTCTCTCTCTCCCCGCTCTCCCGCACTCTCCTCTCTACACTCAACCCCGAGTGCAGAGAGCTGCAGGTTTATATACTCTGGCCGAGGGATTAACTAGTTGTTAATTATCTTATTACCCCTCGGCCAGAGTCTGCACGCGTTTGGTAAGGATGCATGACTGTCAGCTAGTTAAATAATCAGTAGCTGATCAGCCACGCATCCTCACGGGGTTTTTAAATATAATAAAAGACGCGGCGCTTTTATCGGCGTCGCAAACAAAAATACAAATAATAATAAATAGGGGCGGGACACTCCGCCACACACCCCAAATGGTGAAACGCCAAAAAAACTAGCGCTCTTCACAACAGCAGTGCCCGGGCTCCTGCTCCTCAGATTAGTCTCCCATCCGCTGGTATCGTTCAAACATGAAGATGATGTTTAAACACAGCGAGGCAAAGGTGGGCATGCAGCTCCCAACACCAGCAATGAGACACAAAACCTCCCCGATCCACAAGCAGAGGGGAACTTGAAGCATATCTGGGAGCTGCTGTGAATCAAGGGCAGCGCATTACTGTAAACATCTTTGTATAAGTCTATTTTCTAGGTATTTTTAGGGGGTCCTAAAAAGGGGGTAGCGACTTATACACCAGTGTGACCTATAGGCTTTTTCCTGAAATTGTTGTTTCAAAAAGGGGATGCGACTTATACACCAGTGCGACTTATAGATCGTTTTTTACGGGTAGTTCTGGAAACAAAAAATGCATTCCCTTTTCCTTAATTATAAAATCTGTGACTTTCTTTAAAATGTATTTTTACAAATAAACCTCTGCTTAAAATGTAATAATCTCTCATCTTAGATCTCAGACTTTTTTTTTCAGTTCCTAAAGTTCATACAGAATTTGGAAAAAAAAAAGGCATTCAGTTTTCTTCCCTCCCTGCTGAGCTGGAGGGAAGGCTCGGGGCGGGGTTGTGAAAGTCTCACCTGATAGGCCTCCTTTGCGATGACGTCATCGGCGTCGCCCCTGTACCAGGGGCGGGGGGGCTGGGGCTGGAGGCTGGACCCAAAGACGTCGATGTAGAAGAAGGCGAACTCCCCCAGGGGCAAGCCAGCCCTGTGCACGTGCACCATCAGCTGCCGAAAAGTGTCCCACGAGCAGCACACATACACAACTGTGAGACAGAGGGAGGGAGCGGGTGAGCTGCTAGATAGTGTCCTACAGGTATACACACACACTGAGAGAGGGACAGAGGGACCCTTACAAGAGTTCACCATAGTTTTTCCCTCATGCTTTTCCCATGTTGCACTATGCATTTACCATTGTTTACCCTGATTCGGCATGTTTATTAGCATGCTTCGTCATGCCTCGTTTTTCTTTACAATGCTTTCACTGTGCTTTATTATGTATTACTTTTATAATGGAGCTGCTAGATAGCGTCCCACCGTCAGCATACACACAGAGCTGTGGGAGCGAGAGGCAAAGAGGGAGTGAGGTGCTAGATAGTCACGCAGTAAAAGCACAGCAAAGTGTAATAAAGCATAGGGAAGCATTGTAAAGCACAGAGAGGTCTGGTAAAGCATAGGGAAGCATTGTAAAGCACAGAGAGGTCTGGTAAAGCATAGGGAAGCATTGTAAAGCACAGAGAGGTCTGGTAAAGCATAGGGAAGCATTGTAAAGCACAGAGAGGTCTGGTAAAGCATAGGGAAGCATTGTAAAGCACAGAGAGGTCTGGTAAAGCATAGGGAAGCATTGTAAAGCACAGAGAGGTCTGGTAAAGCATAGGGAAGCATTGTAAAGCACAGAGAGGTCTGGTAAAGCATAGGGAAGCATTGTAAAGCACAGAGAGGTCTGGTAAAGCATAGGGAAGCATTGTAAAGCACAGAGAGGTATGGTAAAGCATAGGGAAGCATTGTAAAGCACAGAGAGGTCTGCTAAAGCATAGGGAATCATTGTAAAGCACAGAGAGGTCTGGTAAAGCACAGGGAAGCATTGTAAAGCACAGAGAGGTCTGGTAAAGCATAGGGAAGCATTGTAAAGCACAGAGAGGTATGGTAAAGCATAGGGAAGCATTGTAAAGCACAGAGAGGTCTGGTAAAGCATAGGGAAGCATTGTAAAGCACGGAGAGGTCTGGTAAAGCATAGGGAAGCATTGTAAAGCACAGAGAGGTATGGTAAAGCATAGGGAAGCTCTCCCAGCCCTAACACTGAGCTGAGCTCTTCTAATTGGAATGAATTAAAAGCGAGATGACCTTTAACCCTTCTGCAAACAGAAGTATGGAATCCTATCCTGATAAAGATCCAGCTCGAGTGGAGCTGGAGAGCTGTGATTAACGCTCATTATTTCTCCTTGGTGTTGTGATGACTATGAGCACGGTCGTCCTCACAGCCCTTATAAACACTCCAGCGGTAATCAGGGGCTCACAGCGGCTTGATGTGTAACACAGCACAGTGAGGGTCGCAGGTGTGGGACAGGGGGGCAACAGTGACTGAGGGGTCTCTGAACCCACAACCTGTCATTGGTAGAATGGGACCACAGTGTGCTAACTTTATTATTATTATTATTATTATTATTATTATTATTATTATTATTATTATTATTATTATTATTATTATTATTTATTTCTTAGCTGACGCCCTTATCCAGGGCGACTTACAATTGTTACAAGATATCATATTATTTTTACATACAATTACCCATTTATACAGTTGGGTTTTTACTGGAGCAATCTAGGTAAAGTACCTTGCTCAAGGGTACAGCAGCAGTGTCCCCACCGGGATTTGAACCCACGACCCTCTGGTCAAGAGTCCAGAGCCCTAACCACTACTCCACACTGCTGCCCTATAACTATACCCTTCCCGAATCATCTTCAATGGCAATGCAGACAGAGAGGCAGGGGAACTACAGTGGCAATGGTTCTGTATGATACTGAGGGGTAATGGTAGCACAAGTATAGG
The DNA here is from genome assembly GCF_902713425.1 of Acipenser ruthenus. Taxonomy (NCBI): domain Eukaryota; kingdom Metazoa; phylum Chordata; class Actinopteri; order Acipenseriformes; family Acipenseridae; genus Acipenser; species Acipenser ruthenus. Next base: position 5,497 of record NW_026708455.1, on the reverse strand, counting down.
GCAGCTACAATGGGATGAGGCTGCCATTGGAAGAATGGGACCACAGTGTGCTAACTATACCCTTCCTGAAAGGGGCACTACAATGGCAATGGTTCTGTCTTTTACTAAGGGGCAATGGTTGCACACACACACACACACACATACACACACACAGGCAGACCACACTAACACACTCTCTCTCTCTCTCACACACACATTCCAGTTCTTGCTGGTAATTCTGTGCTCTCTCACTGGTGGGTTCAAGATTGTGACACAGGGGTTTTAATGGTATCTTGTATCCATTGTTCCAGTGTTTTCCTGGAAAAAAGGATGCAGGACGAACACAAAGCTAGCGGGCAGCTCTGCTGATGGAGACACTGACACTATCCTGTGTGAACCCGCAGAGTCCGCTCACTACAGGGAGATTTACTGGACCTTCCTTCCCTGACAGCTTCCTCTTCCTTCTTGACTGGAGGCTTGCTTGGGCTGTTCGAGAGAAGGGAAGGAGGGAGGGAGGGAGGGGAGAGGAGAGGGGGTGGGGAGCGGGGGAGGAAGAGTTAGAGGTGAGGAGGAAAGAAGGGAGATGGAAACAGGGAGATAGGAAGAGAGGGAGAAGGGGAGAGGGCGAGGGTGAGGGTGAGGGTGAGGGGAGGAGGTGAAAGGGCAGGTTTGCTTGGGCTAGACAATCACTAATCAGGAGAGAGGAGAGGTACAATGCACACACACACACACACACACACTGAGACACACACACTGAGACACACACACACACACACACTGAGACACACACACACACACACTGAGACACACACACACACTGACACACACACTGAGACACACACACTGAGACACACACACACTGAGACACACACTGAGACACACACACTGAGACACACACACACTGAGACACACACACACTGAGACACACACACAGAGACACACACACACACACCCCCACACTGAGACACACACACACACTGAGACACACACACTGAGACACACACACACACTGAGACACACACACTGAGACACACACACTGAGACACACACACACACTGAGACACACACACACACACACACACACACACACACCCACACTGAGACACACACACACACTGAGACACACACACTGAGACACACACACACACTGAGACACACACACTGAGACACACACACACACTGAGACACACACACTGAGACACACACCCACACTGAGACACACACACACACACACACACACACCCACACTGAGACACACACACACACTGAGACACACACCCACACTGAGACACACACACACACACACACACACACACACCCACACTGAGACACACCCACACTGAGACACACACACACACTGAGACACACACACTGAGACACACACCCACACTGAGACACACACACTGAGACACACACACACACTGAGACACAAACACACACTGAGACACACACACTGAGACAGACACACACACAAAAACACACACTGAGACACACACACACACACACACACACACACATGAAGACGCAGACACACACACACACACTTTGCAGGCAATTTCCTGAGCTGAGGTTTTATTGTGGGAGAAAGACATTTTCAATAAAGCAAAAAGAAAATTAATTTAAAAAGAAAGAAATGAACCACACTTCAGAAGGGGAGCTGGCACGGGGCTGACGTGCGGGACTTTACATGTTGAAATGCAGAAATATTAATACGCAGATTGACTTGATGCTTTTGTTTTTAATAATGATAAAACCTCTCGCTGTTCCAGGAAGTGAACTCTTTCAGCTCAGCATCCTGTACAAACCATTGTGTAGGATTGACCGGGCTCTACAGGATAACCCAGCGACATCCACACAGCTCCCTCCTCATAGAGAGAGGGGAGAGAGGAGAGAGGGGAGAGGGGAGAGAGAGAGGAGAGGAGAGAGGGGAGAGAGGAGAGAGGGGAGAGAGGGGAGAGAGAGGGAGAGGGGAGAGAGAGAGGGGAGAGAGAGGAGGGGAGAGAGGGGAGAGAGGAGAGAGAGGGGAGAGGGGAGAGGGGAGAGATGGCAGAGAGGAGAGGGGTGTGGGAGAGAGGGAGAGGAGAGAGAGAGGAGAGGAGAGAGGGGAGAGAGAGGAGGGGAGAGAGGGGAGAGAGGGAGAGAGAGGGGAGAGAGGACAGAGGGGAGAGAGAGGGAGAGAGGAGAGGGGAGAGAGAGGAGGGGAGAGAGGAGAGAGGGGAGAAGGGAGAGAGAGGGAGAGGGAGAGAGAGGAGAAGGGAGAGAGGAGAGGAGAGAGGGGAGAGAGAGGGAGAGGGGAGAGAGAGGGGAGAGAGAGGGAGAGAGGAGAGAGGGGAGAGAGAGAGGAGAGGAGAGAGAGGGAGAGGGGAGAGAGAGGAGAGGGAGAGAGGAGAGGAGAGAGGGGAGAGAGAGGGAGAGGGGAGAGAGAGGGGAGAGAGAGGGAGAGAGGAGAGAGGGGAGAGAGAGGGAGAGAGAGGGAGAGAGAGGGGAGAGAGGACAGAGGGGAGAGAGAGGGAGAGAGGAGAGGGGAGAGAGAGGAGGGGAGAGAGGAGAGAGGGGAGAAGGGAGAGAGAGGGAGAGGGGAGAGAGAGGAGAAGGGAGAGAGAGGAGAAGGGAGAGAGGAGAGGAGAGAGGGGAGAGAGAGGGAGAGGGGAGAGAGAGGGGAGAGAGAGGGAGAGAGGAGAGAGGGGAGAGAGAGGAGAGGAGAGAGGGGAGAGAGAGGAGGGGAGAGAGGGGAGAGAGGGAGAGAGAGGGGAGAGAGGAGAGAGAGGAGAGGGGAGAGAGAGGAGGGGAGAGAGGAGAGAGGGGAGAAGGGAGAGAGAGGGAGAGGGGAGAGAGAGGAGAAGGGAGAGAGGAGAGGAGAGAGGGGAGAGAGAGGGAGAGGGGAGAGGGGAGAGAGAGGAGGGGAGAGAGGAGAGAGGGGAGAAGGGAGAGAGAGGGAGAGGGGAGAGAGAGGAGAAGGGAGAGAGGAGAGGAGAGAGGGGAGAGAGAGGGAGAGGGGAGAGAGAGGGGAGAGAGAGGGAGAGAGGAGAGAGGGGAGAGAGAGAGGAGAGGAGAGAGAGGGAGAGGGGAGAGAGAGGAGAAGGGAGAGAGGAGAGGAGAGAGGGGAGAGAGAGGGAGAGGGGAGAGAGGGGAGAGAGAGGGAGAGAGGAGAGAGGGGAGAGAGAGGGAGAGAGAGGGAGAGAGAGGGAGAGAGGAAGAGGGGAGAGAGAGGGAGAGAGGAGAGGGGAGAGAGAGGAGGGGAGAGAGGAGAGAGGGGAGAAGGGAGAGAGAGGGAGAGGGAGAGAGGAGAAGGGAGAGAGAGGAGAAGGGAGAGAGGAGAGGAGAGAGGGGAGAGAGAGGGAGAGGGGGAGAGAGAGGGGAGAGAGAGGGAGAGAGGAGAGAGGGGAGAGAGAGAGGAGAGGAGAGAGGGGAGAGAGAGGAGGGGAGAGAGGGGAGAGAGGGAGAGAGAGGGGAGAGAGGAGAGAGAGGACAGAGGGGAGAGAGAGGGAGAGAGGAGAGGGGAGAGAGAGGAGGGGAGAGAGGAGAGAGGGGAGAAGGGAGAGAGAGGGAGAGGGGAGAGAGAGGAGAAGGGAGAGAGGAGAGGAGAGAGGGGAGAGAGAGGGAGAGAGAGGGGAGAGAGAGGGAGAGAGGAGAGAGGGGAGAGAGAGAGGAGAGGAGAGAGGGGAGAGAGAGGAGAGGGGAGAGAGAGGAGAAGGGAGAGAGGAGAGGAGAGAGGGGAGAGAGAGGGAGAGGGGAGAGAGAGGGGAGAGAGAGGGAGAGAGGAGAGAGGGGAGAGAGAGGAGAGGAGAGAGGGGAGAGGAGGGGAGAGAGGGGAGAGAGGGAGAGAGAGGGGAGAGAGGAGAGAGAGGACAGAGGGGGAGAGAGAGGGAGAGAGGAGAGGGGAGAGGGGAGAGAGAGGGAGAGGGGAGAGGGGGGAGAGGGGAGAGGAGAGAGGAGAGAGAGGGAGAGGGGAGAGGGGGGAGAGGGGAGAGGAGAGAGAGGAGAGAGAGGTAGAGAGAGAGGGGAGAGAGGGAGAGAGAGGGGAGAGAGGAGAGAGAGGAGAGAGAGGGAGAGAGAGAGGGGAGAGAGGGAGAGAGAGGGGAGAGAGGAGAGAGAGGACAGAGGGGAGAGAGAGGGAGAGGGGAGAGGAGAGAGGGGAGAGAGAGAGGAGAGGAGAGAGAGGAGAGAGAGAGAGGAGAGGGGAGAGGGGGAGAGGAGGGAGAGAGGGGGGCGAGGGGAGAGAGGGGAGAGAGAGAGAGAGAGGGGCAAGGGGAGAGAGGGAGAGGGGAGAGGGAGAGGAGTAGGGAGAAGAGAGAGAGAGGGAGAGAGGAGAGAGGGGAGAGAGAGAGGAGAGGAGAGAGGGGAGAGGGGGGAGAGAAGGAGAGGGGAGAGAGAGGGAGAGAGGAGAGAGGGGAGAGAGAGAGGAGAGGGGGAGAGGGGAGAGGAGGGGACGAGAGGGGGGCGAGGGGAGAGAGGGGAGAGAGGAGAGAGAGGGGCAAGGGGGAGAGAGGGAGAGGGGAGAGGGAGAGGAGTAGGGAGAAGAGAGAGAGAGGGAGAGAGGAGAGAGGGGAGAGAGAGAGGAGAGGAGAGAGGGGAGAGGGGGGAGAGAGGGAGAGGGGAGAGGGGAGAGGAGGGGAGAGAGGGGGGCGAGGGGAGAGAGGGGAGAGAGGAGAGAGAGGGGCAAGGGGAGAGAGGGAGAGGGGAGAGGGGGGAGTGGGGAGGGAGAGAGAGGAGAGAGAAGGGGAGAGGGGGAGAGGAAAGAGAGAGGGGAGTGGGAGAGGTGGGGAGGAGAGAGGGACAGGGAGGGGGAGAGAGAAGGGAGAAGAGCGGCCATCCCCATTCACACTGGCAGTGAAGTGATGAGCCGTGCCTAATGCCACCTGACATCCCAGCTCAGGACCCCACAGGGCCACCGTACCATGACATCATCCTTCATTCCAACATTCCATCACAGGAAGGTAAACCCGATAATACACAAGATCTCAGAGTGAAGCCAAAGCGACTGCAACTTGCAACATTTCCTCCTCAGTGCGTTCCTTTCACGGTAGTGCTACAAGTTTATCGTATCATCTTAGTCACAAGTACCCTGTTTTGAATCTTTTTTTTTTTTTTACACATGGTGTTTGGTGAAGGAAACAGCTCACAGGAAAATGTCAGATTGTCACTAAAAGTGATGACTTGTACTTGTCTTGCAATACGATTCCATATCACTAGCAAACAGGTGTGATGAATCGATTGATCAGTCGGAGAGCGGACCATTCATCGATCAATAGATGTCGAGATCAAAAACCATTGCAGTGCCACTGTCTGTCTGTCTGTCTGTCTGTCTGCCAGTGAAGATCATTCAGGAAGGGTATAGTCACCATACTGTGGACCCATTCTACCATTAGCAGACTTACCCTATTTAGCTGACCTTGTGTTAACATTGCCACTAGCATGACACAAAACCACTATCGTAGTGTTGCTGTTTGAATTGCCATTGAAGATCATACCAGATCAGGACCCCCCCACCCCCCCACACTCAGGACAATAGACAGCC